>NC_136312.1:5882043-5932043 GCF_964198595.1 Lampetra fluviatilis | reverse complement strand
GCTAGCAGCACTTACCTGCGCAGTCTGATGAAGGCGATGCGCGGGATGTCTGTTTGAGTATCACGGTGGTACCGCTAGATGGAAGCACCTTAGTCACTCTTAACCCGAATCACCCTCCCCCTCCACCCCCACCTCTCCACCCCCTCCGCCCCCCCCCCGCCCCCCCCCGCCCCCGCGTGTGAGCAGTCAGACCCCCCCACTAGCGTCGTCATGGATGTGCAGTTTGGGCCAGCGATGGACTCCACGAGCATCAGGAACTACATCACCATCCAAGAGGTGACGAACAGCGCCAGCGTTATTACAGTCACCATCATTGTCATCGTCTTAGTGAGCCAGTGATGATCATCGTTATCGTCATCGTCATCATCATCATCATAATCATCATCGCGTTAAATGAGCCAGTGATGATTATCGTTATCATCATCACATAATTGTAATCATCATCATGATCGGGTTTTGGAGCCAGTGTTGATAATCGTTATCGTCATCATTGTAATTATCATCGGGTGAATGAGCCAGTGATGAAAATCATCATCATCGTCATTATCATCACCGTCGTAATCATCATCGTCTTAATGAGCCAGTGATGATCATCGTAATACCATCATCGGCATAATCACCTTCATCATCATCATCATCGTGTTAATGAGTTGGTGATGATCATCGTTATCATCATCATCATCATTGTCATAATCATCATTGTAATTATCATCGGGTTAATGAGCCAATGATGATTATCATCATCATCGTAATCATCAAATAGGCCAATCCAGGTTTCAGCCGCCTGTGGTCAAACTGGTTTCTCAAGGGCGTTGAGTCGATGGTCCTGAGCCCTGGTCACCAATGACCCACGTGGAGACCCAACAGACCCAATCGGGGCTGTATCGCAGGCTGAGCTGTGATACAAATACTGAAGGCCGAACTGTGACTGACTGCATGTCGACAACAACCACAACAACAACCACAACAACCACAACCGAAGAGTGGTCCCGGCTACATTGGGACGATTTCGATTTAAAGCTTTCTTGACTGCAGGGATTCATCTTCTTGGTTCTTTCGGTAAAGTCACGTAGAAGAGAAGTAATAAAAAGATAAAAATATTTTTTCTGAATGACTGTCTTATCGACATACCTGTTCTTCACCTGAGGACGGCTGCTTGCGTTGTAGCCGAAACGTCGTGAGAATTATTTTATTATGTTTTATTTTTATTATTTTATTATTTCCATTCTACGTGACTTTACCGAAAGAACAAAGAAGATACATTGGGACGCTTGGCGCAACTGCAAATTTGGCGAGAGCCTTTCGCTGGCGGAGAGTGAGCCTCACTAGAGCCCCACCCACCCCCCCTACCTCCCCCACCTCCGCCCCCCCCCCCTCGTAACAACGAGAGGCTCGCTGAGGATTGAGCGAATGTGCTCGCCACGCTCTAAATAATCAGTCCAATTTTGTTTCATGTAATTGCGTTATTAATAATTGCACAGCATTAGCAGTGGGTGGGGGGGGGGTCACGGCTGGGTTATTAGACAGCCTGGCTCATTATGAGATGATCAGTTCCCGCGCGAGGCCGGGCTTGCAAGCGGCCGCGCATTAACATTCGAGAACACAGAAACCCAATATTAGTAACGTCGCGTATCAACACGGACATTGCCCAAACGGTGCCCCTTTCAATTAAAACTTTGCGGCAGATTGTAATTTCAGAAAATTATTAGAATTCTCGTCTCGGACTTGGATGGCTCGCTGATTATAATAAGTACCGCAGTGTACGGCATTCTGTTGATCCGCTGCTGGATGAGGAGCAGTTTATTTTGTGTCACTCGCCACTGACGTTGGTTGTATGTGAACAGAGCTGTCGGAAAGACAGCGTGTTCATTAGGACGCTGTCTTTCCGACAGCTCTGTTCTTCGCCTGAGGACGGCTGCTTGTGTTGTGGCCGAAACGTCGTGAGAATTTTATTATGTTTAATTTTTATTATTTTTTTATTTCCCTTCTACGTGACTTTACCGAAAGAACCAAGAATATCTGTCCACCTCATCTCCAGGTTGCTTCTGAAAAATAAGCCAATAGGGCAGTGGGCTTTGCCTGGAAAGATTGAACAAAATAGTTTAGTTCGAACAGACAGTTTAGTTTCGTTTGTGTATTTTTTTTTAAAGTGACGTGTTTACCTTCCCTATACTTTGCACTCCTATCGTGTTTTTGCATTCTTGTCAAGTTGTGGGCAAGAGTTGTATAGCTGATCAGATTCCACCCCCAGTATCAATGAATATTCTGATTCTAATCTCTCTTCTCCTACTGATCACGCCTCTTCTTCCTCCACCCTCCTCTTCATGATCTCACTCCTCCTCTCACCCTTCTCCCCCTGCTTTTCCTCTTCCGCCCCTCACTCTTCTTCCTTCGTCACCTCCTCATCTCTCCTCCTACTCGTTCCCATCTCTCCTCTAACTCCTCCTCCCCCTACTCTCTCCATCCTCCCCTTATTCATCCTCCTCCCCCCCCGCACCCCCAACCCCCCCCCACCCCCCCCGCCCCCCCACCCCCCCCGCCCCCCCGCGTGTAGATCCTGGTGCGGCTGAGCCGACTCTGCGTGCAGGAGGGAGCGTTTGGGCGCCGCACGCGCAAGCAGCAGCAGCGCCTGCTGAGGAACATGGGGGCCCACGTGGTCGTGCTGGAGCTGCTGCAGATCCCCTACGAGAAGGTGGGGGGGGCGGGGCCTGGGTGTGGGGGGGGGGGCGATAGTCACCCGCGAGACCGCCCTCGCTCGTACTCTCTCTCGCCCCGAACCCTCGCTCGCTCACCCACCCGTTTGCTTACCAGCTCACCCTCTCGCCCGCTTACCAGCTCACACGCTTACCAGCTCACCCGCTCGCCCGCTTACCAGCTCACCCGCTCACCCGCTCACCCGCTCACCCGCTTACCAGCTCACACGCTTACCAGCTCATCCGCTCGCCCGCTTACCAGCTCACCCGCTCACCCGCTCACCCGCTCACCCGCTTACCAGCTCACACGCTTACCAGCTCACCCGCTCACCCGCTCACCCGCTTACCAGCTCACACGCTTACCAGCTCATCCGCTCACCCGCTCACCCGCTCGCCCGCTTACCAGCTCACACGCTTACCAGCTCATCCGCTCGCCCGCTTACCAGCTCACCCGCTCACCCGCTCACCCGCTCACCCGCTCACCCGCTCACCCGCTTACCAGCTCACACGCTTACCAGCTCATCCGCTCACCCGCTCGCACGCTTACCAGCTCACCCGCTTGCCCACTTACCAGCTCACACGCTCACCCGCTTGCCCACTTACCAGCTCACACGCTCACCCGCTCACCCGCTCGCACGCTTACCAGCTCACCCGCTCACCCGCTCGCACGCTTACCAGCTCACCCGCTCACCCGCTCACCCGCTCACCCGCTCACCCACTCACCCGCTCGCCCACTTACCAGCTCACACGCTTACCAGCTCATCCGCTCACCCACTCGTACGCTTACCAGCTCACCCGCTTGCCCACTTACCAGCTCACACGCTTACCAGCTCATCCGCTCACCCGCTCGCACGCTTACCAGCTCACCCGCTCACCCGCTCGCACGCTTACCAGCTCACCCGCTCACCCGCTCACCCGCTCACCCGCTCACCCACTCACCCGCTCGCCCACTTACCAGCTCACACGCTTACCAGCTCATCCGCTCACCCACTCGTACGCTTACCAGCTCACCCGCTTGCCCACTTACCAGCTCACACGCTTACCAGCTCATCCGCTCACCCGCTCGCACGCTTACCAGCTCACCCGCTCACCCGCTCGCACGCTTACCAGCTCACCAGCTCACCCGCTCGCACACTTACCAGCTCACCCGCTCACCCGCTCGCATGCTTACCAGCTCACCCGCTTGCCCACTTACCAGCTCACACGCTTACCAGCTCATCCGCTCACCCGCTCGCACGCTTACCAGCTCACCCGCTCACCCGCTCGCACGCTTACCAGCTCACCTGCTTGCCCACTTACCAGCTCACACGCTTACCAGCTCACCCGCTCACCCGCTCGCACGCTTACCAGCTCACCCGCTCACCCACCCGTTTGCTTACCAGCTCACCCGCTCGCCCGCTTACCAGCTCACACGCTTACCAGCTCATCCGCTCGCCCGCTTACCAGCTCACCCGCTCACCCGCTCACCCGCTCACCCGCTTACCAGCTCACACGCTTACCAGCTCATCCGCTCACACCGCTCACCCGCTCGCCCGCTTACCAGCTCACACGCTTACCAGCTCATCCGCTCGCCCGCTTACCAGCTCACCCGCTCACCCCGCTCACCCGCTCACCCGCTCACCCGCTTACCAGCTCACACGCTTACCAGCTCATCCGCTCACCCGCTCGCACGCTTACCAGCTCACCCGCTTGCCCACTTACCAGCTCACACGCTTACCAGCTCATCCGCTCACCCGCTTACCAGCTCACACGCTCACCCGCTCGCACGCTTACCAGCTCACCCGCTTGCCCACTTACCAGCTCACACGCTCACACCGCTCACCCGCTCGCACGCTTACCAGCTCACCCGCTCACCCGCTCGCACGCTTACCAGCTCACCCGCTCACCCGCTCACCCGCTCACCCGCTCACCCACTCACCCGCTCGCCCACTTACCAGCTCACACGCTTACCAGCTCATCCGCTCACCCACTCGTACGCTTACCAGCTCACCCGCTTGCCCACTTACCAGCTCACACGCTTACCAGCTCATCCGCTCACCCGCTCGCACGCTTACCAGCTCACCCGCTCACCCGCTCGCACGCTTACCAGCTCACCCGCTCACCCGCTCACCCGCTCACCCGCTCACCCACTCACCCGCTCGCCCACTTACCAGCTCACACGCTTACCAGCTCATCCGCTCACCCACTCGTACGCTTACCAGCTCACCCGCTTGCCCACTTACCAGCTCACACGCTTACCAGCTCATCCGCTCACCCGCTCGCACGCTTACCAGCTCACCCGCTCACCCGCTCGCACGCTTACCAGCTCACCAGCTCACCCGCTCGCACACTTACCAGCTCACCCGCTCACCCGCTCGCATGCTTACCAGCTCACCCGCTTGCCCACTTACCAGCTCACACGCTTACCAGCTCATCCGCTCACCCGCTCGCACGCTTACCAGCTCACCCGCTCACCCGCTCGCACGCTTACCAGCTCACCTGCTTGCCCACTTACCAGCTCACACGCTTACCAGCTCACCCGCTCACCCGCTCGCACGCTTACCAGCTCACCTGCTTGCCCACTTACCAGCTCACACGCTTACCAGCTCACCCGCTCACCTGCTCGCACGCTTACCAGCTCACCCGCTCACCCGCTCGCACGCTTACCAGCTCACCCGCTCGCACGCTTACCAGCTAACCCGCTCACCCGCTTGCACGCTTACCAGCTCACCCGCTTGCCCACTTACCAGCTCACACGCTAGCTCGCTTACCAGCTCACACGCTTACCAGCTCACCCACTCGCACGTTTACCAGCTCACCCGCTCACACGCTTACCAGCTTACCAGCTCATGTGCTCGCCTGCTCACTCATACGCTCGCTCGGAGACTGGGGGTGGGGTGGGGGGGTATTTTTTAAGAAACTCGCACCGGACTTTCCCCTGCCACTCCGGGAGGTGTAATCGAACCGGCGACTCTGTGGATCGCAAGTGCTGCGCTGCTAACCGGGCGGTGGCTACGCTGCGCGCGGCCTAGCAGTGCAGCGCTGTGGGCGCAGTGGAGAGAGGGTTGCTTTCTTAAAGGCCCCCCCGCCTCTTCCGCCCCGGCTTTGGAGCGACACTGAGCTCGGCCGCGCACCGCAGAGTCACGGCCAATTACGTCCCCGGCGCATCCTGCACGCAACCGAATTGCACTTTCGCTATTACTCCCTTGCGGCGCGTGCGTCACAAGTTGAATTGGATGCTTTTATTGTAATCGCACCACCGTGGCAGAGCCCCCATCCGGCTGCTCCCCCCCCCCCCGCCTCCCCCCTCCGCTGTTATTCACGATCACGTCGTGACGTGTCCCCTCCCCCGGCGGTGCGGCGGTCGCAGAACGAGGACACGCGAATGCAGGCCATCATGCAGCTCGCCCACGAGTTCCTGCAGAACTTCTGCGCGGGCAACCAGCAGAACCAGGCGCTCCTCTTCATGCACATCCACCTCTTCCTCACGCCAGGGGTGAGCGGAGAGACGGCGACGACGGCGGCGACGACGACGACAGGCGTGGGCCCCGGAGATGGGGTCCAGCGGTTTGGGTTATCACGGAGGGAAGGAACCGGGCGATGACCAGGAACAATGAGGCTGCGTTTGAGCCGGGTTCAGTGCAGTGAGTAAAAACCAAAAAGAAAGCCGCCCTCCTCTCCCGTGAACGAGGTCGCTGGAGGAAGGGGTCGTGAGGGGTGGTGGCTTCTAATGTCGCTGAAGCGTTATGGGTAAAATAAAATTAATAAAAAAAAGTGAATTCCGGCAGTGAAATCTGTCCACCTCATCTCCAGGTCGCTTCTGACAAATATGCCAAGAGGTCAGTGGGCTTTACCTGGAAAGATTCAACAAAATAGTTTAGTTTTAACAGACAGTTTAGTTTCGTTTGTGTATTTTTGTTTTTTTAAGTGACGTGTTTACCTTCCCTACACTTTGCACTCCTATCGTGTTTTTACATTGTTGTCCGAGTTTTGGGCAAGAGTTGTATAGCTGATCAGATTCCTCCCCCAGTATCAATACATATTCTGATTCTAATCTCTCTTCTTTACCTGGAAAGATTCGTGAGCGAGGTAGCTCGAGGAACGCCGCCTCCGAGGCAGCCCCGGGGTATCCACTTCCGCCGACCGTTGCCCGGCACGATAGGGGTCGAGCGGGCCTTTGCGAGCGATGCCGAACCGATTCGTTGCGTTGAGGTTCTGCCTGTGATGAACCCAGCGGCAGCGCTGGGTTTTGGTAAATCGCCGCGCACGCACGTGGCAAGGCGTTGGCGACAATCACTTCACGTTGGCGTCGAGGAGGTTGCAATGCCCTGGCTCGCCAGGAGAATGCAGTGCAGCTGCAGAGTGTGGACTGATGTCCTCTGTAACCTTCCTTGTGATGGGATAGACTGTTGGGATAGAGCGTTGCCCCCCCTCGCATGCCTGGATTTCCCACGTTTGAAAAGGAAATGCTCACTATTTGCATGAAAACATGTTAATATATACAGCGTAATTTGGCTGCAATTAATGTCCGTACGATAAGCCTCCTCCCCCCCCCCCCCCACCTTCCTCATCTTCCTCGTCGCAGCTGCTGGAGGCCCTGACGATGCAGCACATCTTCATGAACAATGCGCAGCTGTGCAGCGAAGTGACGGAGCGCGTGGTGCAGCACTTTGTGCACTGCATCGAGACGCACGGTCGCCACGTGCAGTACCTGCGCTTTCTGCAGACCATCGTGCGCTCCGAGGGCAAGTACAGCAAGAAGTGCCAGGACATGGTGATGGCCGAGGTGAGAGCGCATCCACGGCAAAGGGGCGGCCGTCGGAGGCGTCGACGCGGCGGAGCGCGTTCGGTTCGGCCGTCTCTCGCCGCGGGCAACGCCGGTTTTGTCTGCGTCCCACGTGTCCAGAGCGGTTCGGTTCGCGCGGGACCAAAGTGGCTCGGCTGCTCGCAACACACGAGCTATTCAGTTGCAGGCAACCACGTTGATCGCAACACACGAGCTATTCAGTTGCACGCTTGCATCTCGATCGCAGCACACTCGGTTACTCGGTTGCACGCGACCGAGTCGATCGCGACACACGAAGCGACTCAGTTGCACGCGAACAAGTTGATCGCAACACACGAGCCATTCAGTTGCAGGAAACCAAGTTGATCGCAACACACGAAGCTATTCAGTTGCACGCGACTGCGTCGATCGCAACACACGAGCTATTCAGTTGCAGGCAACCGCGTCGATCGCGACACACGAAGCTATTCAGCTGCACGCGACCGAGTTGATCACGACCGTGCCGACCGCAGCAGCTGCTCCGCTCGGTCGTGTTGCCCGGCCGAATCATCGTAAACATCGATCCCAAACCGGATCAATCCTCGAGCCGCCGCGAAGCTCTTTCTCACGCCGCCCGCCCTCCTCCCGCCGCAGCTTCTGAACGGCGGCGAGGAGGTCCTCGTGTTCTACACGGACCGCGCCTCCTTCCAGGCGCTCGTGTCCATGATGCGCTCGGAGCGCGAGCGCTCGGACGGCGACGGAGCCCTCGCGTACCACGTGACCCTCGTCGAGCTGCTCGCCGCCTGCACCGAGGGCAAGAACGTCTACACGGAGATCAAGTGCAACTCGCTGCTTCCGCTCGAGGACATCGCCCGCGTCGTCACGCACGACGACTGCATCCCCGAGGTGAGCCCCCTGTCGGCCGTGTCCCCCCCCACCACCCCCCCCGTCTCCCACATGACCCCCCCCCCTACCCCCTCGCAACCCCCCCCCCCCCCGGAGGGCAGAGGAGCGACGCTCACAACAACAACAACAACGAGCGGAGCGGCGGTGCGCCGAAAGTGCAGAGTTGACCCGTGGCACCTGTGTCTGTCTGTGACCTGCCAGTAGCGGGCCTTCGACACTTCACGTGGCACAAGCGCCGTGGTGACATCACCGCCACTTGGTAGAACAGTGATTGTTGTTGTTGTTGTTTTGTGCGTAGCTGCTCTGTGAAAGTGGGTGGGGCTGACGGCTCCATGTGTCCTGGGTGAGCCGCCCAAAAATTATTTGGCAGCCCGAGGCGGAGGAAACTTTTCAGGGACCGTGTCGGGAGGCACACGGTGCTCACACGCGGTGCAAGTTTCCATCGGTGCATTCGCGTGACCAAAGTGCAACCAGAATCGGTTACCGGCGCCTGACTTTCAGAACCGGTAATCGATTCTGAAAATGTATTTCTCCGAGTTTCGCCGGCTACCGTTGAACGGCCCAATTACATTCGCGGGCATGCCATTGCTATGTTGTCACAGGTGAAGATTTCCTACATCAACTTCCTGAACCACTGCTACGTGGACACGGAGGTGGAGATGAAGGAGATCTACACGAGCAACCACATGTGGAAGATGTTCGAGAGCTTCCTGGTGGACATCAGCCGGGTACGGAGGGTCGGGTCCCTCCCCGCTCCTCCCTCCCCGCTGCTCCCCGCTCCTCCCTCCCCGCTGCTCCTTTCCAGCTTTTCTCTCCCAGCTCTGATTCGACCCATTCCCAATTCATGTACCTTTCAGAGCTCATTTAAGAGTGGAAAACTAGAATTTGTCCCCATCTCCCTCCCTCCACCTCGTTCGCTGTTCTTTCTTCCTGTCTCCCCGCCTCCCTGTCTCCCCGTCTACACGTCCCCCGGGTACCCCCCGTCTCGTCGTCCCCCCGCGTCGCGCAGGTCTGCAACACGACGACGGACCGCAAGCACGCGGACACGGTGCTGGAGAAGTACGTCACGGAGACGGTGACCAACGTCATCACCACCTTCTTCAGCTCGCCCTTCTCCGACCAGAGCACCAACCTCCAGGTGAGGACGTCGTCCCATCTGTCCGTGCACGCCACTCTCTCTCCCCCCGCTTGTCTCTCCATCTGCGTGTCCGTGCACGCATCTTTGCGTCGGTCCGTGGCTTTGGGGCCAGTGCGCCGCGCTACGAACCTGGCGGCACGAGTTATATTTTCGCTTGCGGCAACCAACACCGGTGACGATCACCTGCACCGATCCTGGGCCTCCACTAGGTCAACAAAGTTGGCCGGGCGCGGTGCCGGCCATCCACGCCGTCGCGCGCCGTGCCGGCCTTTGTGGGTGCTCGCTCGCTAAACAGCACTTTCCCCGACAGTCCGTCGAGGCTATACGTGTGGGGGGGGGGGGAACTTTGCCTGTGCGTACGTGCGTCAGGCTCGCCAGCCGATCTTCGTGCAGCTGCTGCAGGGTGCCTTCCGCGTTTACCACTGCCCCTGGCCGTCGCTCGCTCAGAAGGCGTCCGTGGAGACCTGCATCAAGACGCTGTCGGACGTCGGTAAGCGACGCGCTTAACGGGAGCCAATTACCGTATCCCAGCCAAAAACCCCAAAGCTCGCGATCGGTGTCGATACAGTGACACGCACGGACCCCCTGAACTGCTTGGGGCATCAATGCCATCCCCTTAGTTTGCTTGTGCCTAGCGCAGCCACTGCATGAGGGTTTCACCCGCTGGTTAATACGAAAAATTACGAAATATAATTTATTTAACCCTTTCCCGTTCCGACGATGTAACGGTACATCATCGGTGTTCGTCATCCAAACGAAACTGGCTGGAAAACGAAAATATAATAACTTCATCGGTACCGAGGCTCCCACAAGGCCATGCGGGAGGGCGTGTGGCGCAGTTTGGCGCCAGCTACCGTAGAGGGCAGTCGTGTTGCTAGAGAGATTCAGAGGTCAACGGGACTCCCACCCTGCAACTTGCAGACGCCCCACGACGTGAAAGGGTTAAATGCCGTGCAGCGTCAATCTCCATCAGCGCTTTCAACCCGGCGTTCGACAAAAACGTTCAGAAAACCAAACTCCCCCACCGCTTTACCTTCCTAAACCGCCTCGATCCACGCGCTCGCAAACCTGCCGAACCTCCTCGAACTGTCTTCCCTCCGCTCACCTCCGCAACCCCCGCCCCCCCACCGCCGCCGCCGCCCCCAGCGAAGAGCCGATCCATCGCGATCCCCGTGGACCTGGACAGCCAGGTGAACTCGCTGTTCCTCAAGCCGCACTCGCACCTCATCCAGAAGACGGCGCTCAACTGGAGGATGAGCGCCCGCAACCTCGCGCGGAGAGAGTCCATGTCGGGCCTCTCACTCGACTACCGACACATCATCGAGAGGCTGCAGGTGTTGTCCCGCTTCCCCCGCGCGCTTGCGCTCGTGCGCGTGCGTGTCGTTCCCCGTGTGCGTGTGTCGTTCCGGTAGTGTAGCGGTTAGCGGGGAGCGCTGTGAACCCGGCGACCCGAGTTCGATTCCCGCTCATGGCCAACACCGGTGACGATTATCCGAATCGGTTCTGGGTACACCACTCAAATGAGGGTACCTGGTGCGGTGTGTAAACATTGCAACAAGGGAGACAAAGGCGGCCGGGCGTGGTGTTGGCCACCCACTCTCTCGTGTGCCATTCCATCCTTCATAGGTGCTCGCTAACAGCACTTGCCCCAATAGTCCGTTACAGGCTATACGGGGGATCTTTGTCGCTTTGTGTGTGTCACTCCCCATGTGTGTGTTCTGCATGTTCTGCATACCCACCATGCATCTATGTGGCGGATATTTAAACTTGTCCAGCGAGTATCCTCTACGCCACGATGCACCCGCGTGTGTCCCCACCGTCTCAACTCCATGTGACCTCTTCTTGGTTCTTTCGGTAAAGTCACGTAGAATGGAAATAATACAATAATAAAAAAATTTACATAATAAAATAATTCTCACGACGTTTCGGCCACAACGCAAGCAGCCGTCCTCAGGTGAAGAACAGGTCTGTCGGGAAGACAATGTCTGAATGAGACGCTGTCTTCCCGACTGACCTGTTCTGAATGAGACGCTGTCTTCCCGACAAACCTGTTCTTCACCTGAGGACGGCTGCTTGCATTGTGGCCGAAACGTCGTGAGAATTATTTTATTATTTTATATCTTTTTTATTTTATTATTTCCATTCTACGTGACTTTACCGAAAGAACCAAGAAGATGAATCCCTGCAGTCACGAAAGCTTTAAATCTAAAAATCCATGTGACCTTGCATCCCAATGGTAATTGTCCACCAAATGAAAATGCTGCATTGACATTTGTGTGTGTGTGGTGTGTGTGTCTCATAGGTGCTCGCTAACAGCACTTGCCCCAACAGTCTGTTAAATGCTATACGGGGGTTCTTTGTCTTTGTTTGTGTGTCTTCTTACAATCTCCCCCGAAGCCTCACTCGGTCTCCACGCCTTTCCCCAAGATGTGGTCTGCACTAAATTTTCCCCCAACCCTCCGAGGAATGGAAATAAACTTTTATTGAATTTAATAAAACAAATGTAATCGCCCCCACAGGATTATCGTGGTGGCAATCACGAGTCAGGGTTTCATTTGCGTGGGTCAAAGGTCACACAGAGCTCATCATCGACACCATTCGTTCTGGTCACAACGAGTCCTGATTCACCTTTGCGCCGCGAACATGAACGCGAGTCACCCGTACCGCCGTGACCGCCCGACAGACAGACACGCTCGCGTTTGACGGACAAACGAAATTCCAACCCCCTCCCCCTTGCAATGTAGATTTTTTTTAAAGTTTTTGTTTATTATCCTGCCGGAAGGACATCGTGGCGACGCTGGAGGAGCAGCTGAGGCCGCTGGTGCAGGCGGAGTTGTCCGTCCTGGTGGATGTCCTCCACCGGCCGGAAATGCTCTTCCCGGAAGGAACGGACGTCCGGCAGAAATGTGAGAGCGGCGGATTTATCAGCAGGTGACCGCCACCACCACCACCACCCCCACTGCCACCACCACGAACACCACGACCACCACCACCGCCGTCGCCACCACCACCACCACCGCCACGGTCACGACCACCACGAACAGCACCGCCATCAACGCCATGAACACCGCCACCACCACCGCCACCACCACCGCCACTGCTTAACGTCAGTGGCAAATATCTGAACCAATCCTCGGCCTCTCGCTAGGTCGACTCATACTTGAATGAGTATCTGGTGCAGAGTGCTAACTTCACCGTGGGGGAGACAAAGGCGGCTGGGCACGGTGCTCTCCATCCACCTGCCTCGCGCACCTTGCCGGCCTAAATAGACGTTCGCTAACAGCACTTGGCCTAACGCTCCGTTGAAGGCTACATGGGGGGGGGATCTTTTGTCTTTGTGCGCGCGTGCGCGCGCGTGTGTGTGTGTGTGTGCTTGAGCGCTGTGCTATGAACCAGGCGAAACTGGTTCAATTCCCGCTCACAGCTAAAATCAGTGACGATTATTTGAACCGGTCCTGGGCCTCCCCTAGGTCGACTCAGCCTCAAATGAGTACCTGGTGCAGGGTGTAAACTTCGCCACTAGGGAGACAAAGGCGGTAAGGGCGTGGTGCTGGCCACCCACCCCCTCGTGTACCGTTCCGGCCTTTATAGGTGCTCGCTAACAGCACTTGCCCCTAGAGTCTGTTAAGGCTATATGGGGGATCTTTGCATTTTATCTTTGTGCTTGTGTGCAGGCTGATTCGGCACACCAAGCAGCTGCTGGAGGAGAACGAGGAGAAGCTGTGCATCAAGGTGCTCCAGACTCTGCGGGAGATGCTGGCCAAGGACCGGGTCTACGGTGAAAAGGTAACCCGCCCGGCGAAATTCTCTCTCTGTCGTCGTCGTCGTTGTCGTCGTCATCATCAACAAAAAAAAACATAACACCATGAGACCTCCTTTACCAGTGGCAAAACATAGTAATAAGTTTTTACCCTTTCAACTGGTACAAAAACTGACACCTTTATACAAGGCATCATGTTTGCAATAACCACAACACAAGCAGTCAAAATGCAAACAAAAAGAAACAACTCTGATGATGATAATGATATGCACTGTCCTTGAAGTTGATTGGTCCACACCCGAGACAGCTTTTCTTAGAGCCCAGTCTCCATTGGTGTTGGACCAGATGACGCCAAAAGGCGTACAACTCAAAAACAGCGCACCATCAGAGCATTGAGAGCTCGGGGTAAGCACCTACACCATGAGACCTCCTTTGCATTTTGACTGCTTGTGTTGTGGTTATTGCAAACATGATGCCTTGTATAAAGGTGTCAGTTTTTGTACCAGTTGAAAGGGTAAAAACCTATTACTAACAAAAAATAATGCGCATGGATTCTCGCGACACGTCCAGCCCAAGCCCATATTTGTTCGAATCATGCAATTTCCCTCCAGCAGCTGCTTGTGCCACCACGCTGGCTGGGAGATGTTAACTACCTCGCCTGGTACACCGGAGGTCGTGGGTTCGATCCCGACCCTGACTCCTGGAGTTTGCGTGTTCCTCTCCCCGTGGTCGCGTGGATTTTTCTCCCGCTCCTTCAGTGTTTCCCTCCACATTTAGGCTCAACGTCACGCGTTTAGAGCATTTGGCTGCTACAAATGTCCACGTGGTGATGAGCCAGCTTCGTTGATCGTTCATTCGTGACGACCAGGTCGCTTCTGAATGAGAGCCACGTAGCTCGGTGGGCCTTACCTGGTAAAAAAAAAAAAGTATAATTCTAGATTTGAAGATTTCGTTACTGTAAGGATTCGTACTCTTAGGTTTTTTCGGAAAAGTCACGTAGGAAAATAATAATAAAATAATAATCATAATCTTCTTGGTTCTTTCGGTAAAATCACGTAGAAGGGAAGTAATAAAATAATAAAAACAAAACGTAATAAAATAATATAATTCTCACGACGTTTCGGCCACAACGCAAGTGGCCGTCCTCAGGTGAAGAGGACGGCTGCTTGCGTTGTGGCCGAAACGTCGTGAGAATTATATTATTTTATTACGTTTTGTTTTTATTATTTTATTACTTCCCTTCTACGTGACTTTACCGAAAGAACCAAGAAGATGAATCCCTGCAGTCACGAAAGCTTTAAATCGAAAAATAATCATAATAATAAATGAAAATAACTCAATTAAATCACAACGTTTCGAAGACGGAGACTTGTGTTGCCTCCGAAACGTCGTGATTTAATTGAGCTATTTTCATTTATTATTATTTTATTTTATTATTATTATTATTTTACCTACGTGACTTTACCGAAAAAACCTAAGAGTATAAAAACAAGTATGGTTTTAATGTTTTACCAGCATGCGTTCTCGACTCCACGTCTTAATCTCTCTCTCTCTCTGTCTCACAATGCAGACAGAGAGAGAGAGTAAGACTTTCAGTTGCAACTGAGCTTCGATCCACAATTGTTCGTGTCTGGTCCAAAATATAAATATATATATATAAACGCGTTATTCCCCCAATGTATATTTTGTTTGTACTATCGGCATCCTGTCATGAGGGGGGAGAAAAAAAATCTATAATTGCGTAAAACTCAACGCGTGTATCAATTACAGTGCAGTCTTAAGCAGGACATATATATATGATAGGCGACGTGCTATGATGCTTCATAGCGCGTAACTGACAAAGGGTCATTGCCTGAAACGTCGCCTCTCAGAGATGTATTCCCGACGGTGTTGTTGATGAACGTGAGAACCCGATTTTAATTACAACTCAGTCTGTGTGAGCCTATGGGTCTCTGTGTGAGTCTATGGGTCGCTATGTGAGTCTATGGGTCTCTATGTGAGTCTATGGGTCTCTGTGTGAGTCTATGGGTCTCTATGTGAGTCTATGGGTCTCTATGTGAGTCTATGGGTCTCTATGTGAGTATATGGGTCTCTGTGTGAGTCTATGGGTCTCTATGTGAGTCTATGGGTCTCTGTGTGAGTCTAGGGGTCTCTATGTGAGTCTATGGGTCTCTGTGTGAGTCTATGGGTCTCTGTGTGAGTCTATGGGTCTCTATGTGAGTCTATGGGTCTCTATGTGAGTCTATGGGTCTCTGTGTGAGTCTATGGGTCTCTATGTGAGTCTATGGGTCTCTGTGTGAGTCTATGGGTCTCAATGTGAGTCTATGGGTCTCTGTGTGAGTCTATGGGTCTCTATGTGAGTCTATGGGTCTCTGTGTGAGTCTATGGGTCTCTGTGTGAGTCTATGGGTCTCTATGTGAGTCTATGGGTCTCTATGTGAGTCTATGGGTCTCTATGTGAGTCTATGGGTCTCTATGTGAGTCTATGGGTCTCTGTGTGAGTCTAGGGGTCTCTATGTGAGTCTATGGGTCTCTGTGTGAGTCTATGGGTCTCTGTGTGAGTCTATGGGTCTCTATGTGAGTCTATGGGTCTCTATGTGAGTCTATGGGTCTCTGTGTGAGTCTATGGGTCTCTATGTGAGTCTATGGGTCTCTGTGTGAGTCTATGGGTCTCAATGTGAGTCTATGGGTCTCTGTGTGAGTCTATGGGTCTCTATGTGAGTCTATGGGTCTCTGTGTGAGTCTATGGGTCTCTATGTGCGTCTATGGGTCTCTATGTGAGTCTATGGGTCTCTATGTGAGTCTATGGGTCTCTATGTAAGTGCATGGATCTCTGTGTAAGCCATTGCCGATCGGACTGATTCCATCAACTCACTGGCGCTTGAGAACCCGGTTTTAATCACAACTCAGTCTCGATCACTCTGTGGGTCTCTGTCTAAGTCTGTGGGCCATTATGTAAGTCTATGGGTTGCTTTGTGTTGTCCTACGGGCGTCTCTGTGAATGTTATTTGGTGGCCGGGCTGAAACCCATCAAGGCGCGTTCCACTTGAGAAGCCGGTTTTCATCGGAGGCGGCTGATGGTGGTACCAGCTCAAGGCTCTTGAGCCACGGGGCCTCAACACATCAGTTAATTGATTATGGGAATCTCACATCTCAAACGAAACTCCGCTCGCCCCCCCTCACCCCCCCCCCCCCACCATCGGCCAAAATCCGATAAAAACATCCGCCGCAAATGTGCCCCACTGAAGCCTCCCTTTTGGAAGCCACTCGAGGTATTTGGCAGGTTTCGATTTAAAGCTTTCGTGACTGCAGGGATTCATCTTCTTGGTTCTTTCGGTAAAGTCACGTAGAATGGAAATAATAAAATAACAAAATAAAACGTAATAAAATTATTCTCACGACGTTTCGGCCACAACGCAAGCAGCCGTCCTCAGGCAGGTGTCGTGACGGGGTACTCCAAGATCCGACCACGGCGTCCGCCCGGTGCTCGCCAAGCTTGCACTGGATTTGCGGCGATTGAACGAATACGTAATGAGGCCGCACTCATTACACGCAAAGTGCTTGCCACAAGGAGCGTAAAGCATCACGCGAACTCCGCTCATCCTCGCAGCAGCGGATTTTGGCTAAGCATCGAACAAAGGCGGTGGTCACCGCATCGCGCGGCGCTTTCAGATGCGCTTCTGCGGCCGTCTGGAACGCTCTTCCGATATTAGGATGCCACTCGAGCAATGCACTTTTGAAACTGCTTCAGAACTGCTTTTTGTTATCCTTCCCCCGCACCTCCGATTAGCACGGTCGGCTACGTACGGCGCGAAAGAAGTTCAACGTACATAGCAAGGAACATCGAGTTTGATGGGAGGAAAAGAAAATGAAAGACCATAAATATCGCATCAACAAACGGCAAATTTTGTCTCAACGCACACACGTACGTACACCACAAACACACGGATGAAGGTAAAGATCCCCCGTGTAGCCTACGCAAGCCGTCGGAGCAAGCGCTGTGAGCAAGCGCCTGCGAGAGTCAACACATGCCGCCCCTGTCTCCCCGCCGATGATGCTCTTACAACACCGCAACCAGGCACTCGTTTTAGGCTGAGTCGACCTCGCAGTAGCCCAGTACCGGTTGCAGCCAATCTCCTCCGATGTTGACCGTTGTCCGAAATTGAACCCGCACCTCTGATTACCACGGTAGGCTTGCGTACGGTGCGAAAGAAGTTCAGCATGCGCACACACACACACGCACACGTATACATTCGGAGCGTCAAAAGTTCACTGGCAAGGAGGTCACGGGACAGACCCGGGTGCGACGGCGGTGGCAGTGGCGGCGGTGGCGCGTTGCAAATTAAAACAACGACGGTCGTCATCGTTGTTATTGCCCTTAATGTTGATGTTGTTGTTGGCGTTGTTGTTATTGTTGTTATGTTTCGATTTAAAGCTGTTGTGACTGCAGGGATTCATCTTCTTGGTTCTTTCGGTAAAGTCACGTAGAAGGGAAATAATAAAATATTTTATTATGTTTTATTTTTATTATTTTATTATTTCCCTTCTACGTGACTTTACCGAAAGAGCCAAGAAGATTGTTGTTATTGTTAGTATTGTTGTTGTTATTGTTATTACTGTTATTATTGGTATTATTTGTACTGTTGCTATTGTTATTGTTACTGCTGTTATTGTTATCATTGTTGTTATTATTATTATTATTATACCTGTTGCTATTACCGTTGTTATTATCGACATTGTTGTTATTGCCACTATGCTCATTGCTGTTACCGTTGTCACCGCCGCGTGAGCAGGGAGAGGCGCTGAGACAGACGCTGCTCAACCGCTACTACGGCAGCGCCAGCGGCGCGGGGGGCGGCCTCGCTCGCCGCGCCAGCATGGCCTACTACGTGAACGGGCCGCTCTCCGCCGCCGCCGCCGTCGCCGCCGCGAGCCGCCCCACCCCTCCGCACGTGCCAGGTGAGTCTCCCTGCTGAGCGCCGCTGCGTTGGGGTGTGTCGGAGTGGGGGCCGTGGCGGTGAGGAAACGTGTGTAGCCGTGGTTGAGCTTCTTTCGGACCGTACGTAGCCAACCGTGAGTGGGTGAGTGAGTGGGAGAGTGGGTGGGTGAGTGAGTGGGTGAGTGGGTGGGTGAGTGGGTGGGTGAGTGGGTGGGTGAGTGAGTGGGTGAGTGAGTGGGAGAGTGGGTGGGAGAGTGAGTGGGTGAGTGGGTGGGAGAGTGAGTGGGTGAGTGGGTGGGTGAGTGGGTGGGTGAGTGAGTGGGAGAGTGAGTGGGTGAGTGGGTGGGAGAGTGAGTGGGAGAGTGGGTGGGTGAGTGAGTGGGAGAATGTATGTATGTTGAACTTATTTCGG
Organism: Lampetra fluviatilis; assembly: GCF_964198595.1. NCBI lineage: Eukaryota > Metazoa > Chordata > Hyperoartia > Petromyzontiformes > Petromyzontidae > Lampetra > Lampetra fluviatilis. The sequence goes on along the minus strand of NC_136312.1, from coordinate 5,913,452 downwards.
ACTGTACGTAGCCAACCGTGAGTGGGTGAGTGGGTGGGAGAGTGGGTGGGTGAGTGGGTGGGTGAGTGAGTGGGTGAGTGTATGTATATTGAATTTCTTTCGGACTGTATGTAGACAACCGTGGGTGGGAGAGTGAGTGGGAGAGTGGGTGGGTGAGTGGGTGGGTGAGTGAGTGGGTGAGTGTATGTATATTGAATTTCTTTCGGACTGTATGTAGACAACCGTGAATGGGTGAGTGGGTGAGTGAGTGGGAGAGTGGGTGGGTGAGTGGGTGGGTGAGTGAGTGGGTGAGTCTATGTATGTTGAACTTCTTTCGGACCGTACGTAGCCAACCGTGAGTGGGTGAGTGGGTGGGTGAGTGAGTGGGAGAGTGTATGTATGTTGAACTTCTTTCGGACTGTGCGTAGCCAACCATGAGTGGGTGAGTGGGTGAGTGGGTGAGTGTGTCAATGAGTGGGTGGGTGAGTGTATGTGTGTATGTTGAACTTCTTTCGGACTGTGCGTAGCCAACCGTGATTGGGTGAGTGGGTGGGTGAGTGAGTGGGAGAGTCTATGTATGTAGAATTTCTTTCAGGCTGTGCGTAGCCAACCATGAGTGGGTGAGTGGGTAAGTGAGTGGGTGAGTGGGTCAATGAGTGGGTGGGTGAGTGGGTGGGTGAGTGAGTGGGAGAGTCTATGTATGTAGAACTTCTTTCGGGCTGTGCGTAGCCAACCATGAGTGGGTGAGTGGGTAAGTGAGTGGGTGAGTGGGTCAATGAGTGGGTGGGTGAGTGGGTGGGTGAGTGAGTGGGAGAGTCTATGTATGTAGAACTTCTTTCGGGCTGTGCGTAGCCAACCATGAGTGGGTGAGTGGGTAAGTGAGTGGGTGAGTGGGTCAATGAGTGGGTGGGTGAGTGGGTGGGTGAGTGAGTGGGAGAGTCTATGTATGTAGAACTTCTTTCGGGCTGTGCGTAGCCAACCGTGAGTGGGTGAGTGGGTGAGTGGGTGAGTGAGTGGGAGAGTGTATGTATGTTGAACTTCTTTCGGACTGTGCGTAGCCAACCGTGAGTGGGTGAGTGGGTGGGAGAGTGAGTAGGAGAGTGGGTCAATGAGTGGGTGGGTGAGTGTATGTGTGTATGTTGAACTTCTTTCGGGCTGTACGTAGCCAACCGTGAGTGGGTGAGTGGGTGGGTGAATGAGTGGGAGAGTGGGTGGGTGAGTGGGTGGGTGAGTGAGTGAGTGGGAGAGTCTATGTATGTAGAACTTCCTTCGGGCTGTGCGTAGCCAACCGTGAGTGGGTGAGTGGGTGGGTGAGTGGGTGGGTGAGTGAGTGGGTGAGTGTATGTATATTGAATTTCTTTCGGACTGTATGTAGACAACCGTGAGTGGGTGAGTGAGTGGGTGAGTGAGTGGGTGAGTGAGTGGGAGAGTGGGTGGGTGAGTGAGTGGGTGAGTCTATGTATGTTGAACTTCTTTCGGACCGTACGTAGCCAACCGTGAGTGGGTGAGTGGGTGGGTGAGTGAGTGGGTGAGTGCATGTATGTTGAACTTCTTTCGGACTGTGCGTAGTCAACCGTGAGTGGGTGAGTGGGAGAGTGAGTGGGTGAGTGGGTCAATGAGTGGGTGGGTGAGTGTATGTGTGTATGTTGAACTTCTTTCGGACTGTGCGTAGTCAACCGCGAGTGGGTGAGTGGGTGAGTGAGTGGGTGAGTGGGTCAATGAGTGGGTGGGTGAGTGTATGTGTGTATGTTGAACTTCTTTCGGACTGTGCGTAGTCAACCGTGAGTGGGTGAGTGGGTGAGTGAGTGGGTGAGTGGGTCAATGAGTGGGTGGGTGAGTGTATGTGTGTATGTTGAACTTCTTTCGGACTGTGCGTAGTCAACCGTGAGTGGGTGAGTGGGTGAGTGAGTGGGTTAGTGGGTCAATGAGTGGGTGGGTGAGTGTATGTGTGTATGTTGAACTTCTTTCGGACTGTGCGTAGTCAACCGTGAGTGGGTGAGTGGGTGAGTGAGTGGGTGAGTGGGTCAATGAGTGGGTGGGTGAGTGTATGTGTGTATGTTGAACTTCTTTCGGACTGTGCGTAGTCAACCGTGAGTGGGTGAGTGGGTGAGTGAGTGGGTGAGTGGGTCAATGAGTGGGTGGGTGAGTGTATGTGTGTATGTTGAACTTCTTTCGGACTGTGCGTAGTCAACCGTGAGTGGGTGAGTGAGTGGGTGAGTGAGTGGGTGAGTGGGTCAATGAGTGGGTGGGTGAGTGTATGTGTGTATGTTGAACTTCTTTCGGACTGTGCGTAGTCAACCGTGAGTGGGTGAGTGGGTGAGTGAGTGGGTGAGTGGGTCAATGAGTGGGTGGGTGAGTGTATGTGTGTATGTTGAACTTCTTTCGGGCTGTACGTAGCCAACCGTGAGTGGGTGAGTGGGTGAGTGAGTGGGTGAGTGGGTCAATGAGTGGGAGAGTGAGTGAGTGGGGGAATGTAATAGTGTATCTATGTTGAATTTCTTTCGGACCGTGCGTAGCCAACTGTGCATGAGTGGGTGAGTGGGTGGGTTAGGGAGTGGGAGAGTCTATGTATGTTGAACTTCTTTTGCACCGTACGTAGCCAACTGGGCCAATTGAAGGTGTGGAAAACGTGCCTGCCATCCATCCTGGGTTTAAGCTGCAGGCTAGAATACAGTGTACGGAGTTCACAGGTCCTTTGCAAGATCTGGACGCAGTCTCCATCATCGGTGAGCTCCTCCGGCAGGCAAGGCTGCATTGGCTGGGCCATGTAGCCTGCACGTCCATCCACCGCATGTCCAAACAGTTTTTGTTTGGCTGGATAGAGAGGACTAAATGGGCACGGCACGGGCGAGAGAAGAGATGGAGTGATGTGGTACAGGAGGACGTGGAGCTGAGTGGACTTGCCGATGACTGGTAGCAGCGGTGTCAAGATCGGCCTCAGTGGAGGAGGTTCGTCAAGGACGCTACTACTGAGCAGTTAAAGGCAGTCGCCCTCCAACAAAAACGGAGGGCGGAGGAGCGACGCCGGGCATCTAAAACACAGCGAGTTGGCACAGTGGGAGGCACGGGTGGTGCATCTGCCGGTCATCTCGGTCAGTCAGCCCACGGCACCTGCTGGGTCTGTGACCTCCCCGCCAGCGAACCTTCGGCGTGTCACGTGATGTCCTCGTAGTGCACCTGGCGGGACGCACGGCGGCCGGTGTTGTGTAGCGTGCCGCGTTAGTCTATTTGTTGCGTGTTAGTGAGTGTGTGTGCACGTGTTTGTGAGAGAGAGAGAGAGCATGCTGGCGTGTCATCTGTGACAGTATGTTCGCGCATGTGTGCCCGTCAGACCGTGCGTGTGTGTGCCTGTGTGTGCGTGTGCATGTGCGTGTGTGTGCGTGTGCGCGTGCGTGTGTGTGCGTGTTTTCTGTGTCACACCGTTTGACGCATCGTGTCGTCGCGCGATCCTCAGGCGAGCAGTCTCCCCCGCTCGCCGTGACCTTCAGCGTCCCTCCCTCCCCCTCCTTCCCTGCCTCCCTCCCTCATCTCGCTCCCTCCTCGTCTCCCTCCCTCCCTCCTCGATCGTCAACCGCCGTGGCCACCGTGGCGGCCGTTGTGGCCGCCCCCCTCACCGCTGCCCCCCCCCGCCCCACCCCGCCAGGCCTAGGCGCGGTGGCAGCGCTGCAGGAGCATCACCTGCAGCAGCAGCAGCACCGGCGCGCCGACATGACGCTGGTGGAGGTGCAGTGCCACCTGGAGAGGGAGGGGGCGGCCGACCTCGTCATCGACCTCATCATGGGCGCCGCCAGCGACCGGGTCTTCCACGAGACCATCCTCCTCGGCATCGCGCTGCTCGAGGGCGGCAACACCACCATACAGGTGGGTCGGCCACACCGCCATACAGGTGGGCCGGCCACACCGCCATACAGGTGGGCCGGCCACAACGCCATACAGGTGGGCCGGCCACACCGCCATACAGGTGGGCCGGCCACAACGCCATACAGGTGGGCCGGCCACAACGCCATACAGGTGGGCCGGCCACACCGCCATACAGGTGGGTCGGCCACACCGCCATACAGGTGGGCCGGCCACACCGCCATACAGGTGGGTCGGCCACACCACCATACAGGTGGGCCGGCCACAACGCCATACAGGTGGGCCGGCCACACCACCATACAGGTGGGCCGGCCACACCGCCATACAGGTGGGCCGGCCACAACGCCATACAGGTGGGCCGGCCACACCGCCGCTGCGGAAGGCTGCCGCGAAACAAACACGTGAACATCTTCTTGGTTCCATGGGAACCTCATTTGGCAGTAAAAATATGATAATTGTTTTTTTACCCTTCTATCTGGCAACAAAACTGACACCTTTTTTTTTACAAGGAGTCATGTTTGCATAGACCACAATACCTGCAGTCGTAATGCAAACAAAAGGCATAACTTTGATAATGTATGCACTGTCCTTGAAGTTGATTGGTCCACACCCGAGACAGCTTTCCTTAGAGCCTAGTCTCACATGGTTTGGACCAGATGATAAGGTGTCAGTTTTGTTGCCAGATAGAAGGGTAAAAAAACAATTATCATATTTTTTACTGGCAAATGAGGTTCCCATGGTGTAAATGCTTACCCCGAGCTCTCATACTATGATGGTGCATTGTCTTTGAGTTGTGCGCCTTTTGGCGTCATCTGGTCCAACCCATGTGAGACTAGGCTCTAAGGAAAGCTGTCTCGGGTGTGGACCAATCAACTTCAAGGACAGTGCATACAGAGTTATGTCTTTTGTTTGTATTATGACTGCAGGTATTGTGGTCTATGCAAACATGACTCCTTGTAAAAAGGTGTCAGTTTTGTTGCCAGATAGAAGGGTAAAAAAACAATTATCATCTTCTTGGTTCTTTCGGTAAAGTCACCTGAAGACGGCTGCTTGCGTTGTGGCCAAAACGTCGTGAGAATTATTTTATTATCTTCTATTTTTATTATTTTATTACTTCCCTTCTACATGACTTTACCGAAAGAACCAAGAAGATGAATCCCTGCAGTCACGAAAGCTTTAAATCGAAAAATGTGAACACTTAATGTGGGACCGTTCGTTTTTATTGGAGAAAGAACGGATAACACTGGTCAACACACTTTTTCTGACTCTCAGTTCTTTCGGTAAAGTCACCATGTAGGTAAAAAATGAAATTAAAATTAATTAAAAATAAAAACAATAAAATCACGACGTTTCGGAGGCAACACAAGCTTCCGTCTTCAGGTGAAACTATCACAGCAAAAAATCTGTATCAAGTGGAGAGAAGTCCCAAGAGGCAGAGGTGGGACAAAGTCATTGTTATGCAAGTCCAAGTCGAGTCGCAAGTCATCAAATTCATGACTCGAGTCTGACTCGAGTCCAAGTCACATGACTCGAGTCCACATCTCATAGGTGGGACAAAGTCATTGTTATGCAAGTCCAAGTCGAGTCGCAAGTCATCAAATTCATGACTCGAGTCTGACTCGAGTCCAAGTCACATGACTCGAGTCCACACCTCTGCCAAGAGGTACAAACTTATATATAGAGGTTAAGGGGGGGAGGAGCCAGGAAGGGCCGCGGGAGAGGAGGAGTTGTGAGATGGTCAGTACTGCTGCTGGAACTGAGCCTTTGTAATGTAGATGGCAGAAGTAGATAAGCCAGCTAGGATTAAGCCGCCTTTTGTTACGCTTTTTCTGGCATAAGGTATTCCAACGGTTTTAAGGTAATTTTGGGGTGCTGATTCCAAATCTGGCATCAGTCGTTGTCTATCACATCAGGTTTTTGAGATATCAAATATTGCATTTTCAATAAAAACTGCAGAAGAAAAATATTAAATAAATGTGGATATCTACATACAATTATATTATAAACACACTATCCTAAAAATACAGCACCATATTTTAACACTAAAGCAGTCACCGACTCGCAACAACTTGCAATCATAAGTGACAGAGTTAATTTCGGGTAAAATCAATGAAAGTGGAGTATGCCGATAGCATAAAAATGAGATGTGATAGAGCAAATCTGAGATCAGATTTGGAATCAGCACCCTGAAATTAAAAGCCCAGGCCAAAAAAAAAATTTTTTTTTGTTGACCAGTGTAATGATACGCCGTAACGTAATAACAAATGCAACGTTAATAGCTTCACAAAGTCAAAGAGTCTCCACTCGATTGCCATCGTCGTCAACGCTACGCCTGGAATCTTCCCCAGGTTTTTCTCCAGAAGCCGGAGGAGGCACATTTCTCGTGGTGTTGTTGCAAATTCTCAGAAATGTTAAAATAAATTTGATGCACCCTGTGTATGGGAACCCGCCGCAACACTGTAGCACAGGTGCAGCATAGCATATTTTTATACGGGGAAATTGAGTTTTAAATACGGGCAAAATAATTGTTTTGTCTGTTTGTTTGTGTTTCTCCCTTGTGATGCGACAGTAGGATGAACGTTGAGATTTATAAGTGGCACGGGGTGACCACTAATGTCTGAATTGGTATGCAATAAGGCAGGGCACTGATAAGGGGTTGAGATGTATGGTATAGAGAGAGGACGGAATCAGCACAATACATGACACCTACTCACCCCTCCATTCACCCTCTCACCTTCTCGCCCATCCACTCACTCTCTCAACTACTCATTCATACACTCACTCTCTCACCTACTCATCTATACACTCACACTCTTACCTACTCATCCATACACTCACTCTCTCACTTTCTCATCCATACACTCACTCTCTCACCTACTCATCCATACACTCACACTCTTACCTACTCATCCATACACTCACTCTCTCACTTTCTCATCCATACACTCACACTCTTACCTACTCATCCATACACTCACCCTCTCACCTACCCATTCATACACTCACTCTCTATCCTACTCACCCATACACTCACTCTCTCACCTACTCACCCATACACTCACCCTCTCACCTACTCACCCATACACTCACTCACCTTCTCACCACTCCACTTCCAGAAGGCCGTGTGGCTGACGGGTTGTCTAAGAAATAATTTTGACGTCCGCTGATTTACGTTATCAATCGCACCCGTGACCCTTTTACATATAATCTAGATCTTAAGTTTTCGTGACTGCAATCATCCATACTTTTTAGTTTTTATGCGAAAGTCACGTAGGAATAAAATAAAATAAATTTAAAATAAAACAAAAATAAAAATAAATCAAATCACGACGTTACGTATGTACGTTGAACTTTTGTCGCACCGTACGTAGCTAACCTCGCTCAAGCGGAGGTGCGGATCCTTGATGATGATGCTGATGATCCTTGCGTTGATCTTCGCGTTGATCTTCACGTCTCCCTCCAGCACTCGTTCTTCCGCCGCCTGACGGAGGACCGCCGCTCCGAGTGCTTCTTCCGCGTCTTTCACGAGCGCATGAAGGCCGCGCAGCAGGAGATCAAGGCCACGGTGACCGTGAGCGCCAGCGAGCTCGGGGGCCGGCGCCGTGACGACGAGAGCCCACCGGAGAGAGAGCCGCTCATCCGCCGCCGACGTAGTAAGGGGGTGGGGGGGCGGTTTGGCGGATGCTCAGGGTTCAGAGGTCAGAGACATGATAATTTTTTTTTTACCCTTCTATCTGGCAACAAAACTGACACCTTTTTTACGAGGAGTCATGTTTGCATAGACCACAATACCTGCAGTCATAATGCAAAAAAAAAAACATAACTCTGATAATGTATGCACTGTCCTTGAAGTTTATTGGTTCACACCCGAGACAGCTTTCCTTAGAGCCTAGTCTCACATGGGTTGGACCAGATGACGCCAAAAGGCGCACCATTATCAGAGTTATGTTTTTTTGTTTGCATTATGACTGCAGGTATTGTGGTCTATGCAAACATGACTCTTCGTAAAAAAGGTGTCAGTTTTGTTGCCAGATTAAAGGGTAAAAAAACAATTATCATATTTTTTACTGGCAAATGAGGTACCAATGGTGTAAATGCTTACCCCGAGCTCTCAGGTCAGAGAAACTCGGTATGTTGATCAAAATTTAGTTTTCGTTCACCGCAATTTCCGACCGTGTCCGTCCGGTGCTCGCTGAGCTGGATTATTGACCGCTGAATGAAAGCATTATGAGGTCGCACTCATTTGCATGCAAATGTCTTGCCACAAATGAACCACGTGAACTCCGGTCATCCTCGCAGCAGCGGCTTTTGGCTAAACATCGGACGAAGACGGTGGCCGCATCGCCCGGCGCTTTCTGATGTGCTTCTGCGGCCGTCTGGAACGCTCTTCCTTCCGATATTCGGGAGTCACTGGGAGCTTTGCACTTTTAAATCTGAATTGAAAACGAATTTCTCTTAGAACTGAGTTTTGTGTTTAGTTTGTTATCCATCCCCCGCACCTCCGATAAGCACGGTTGGCTACGTACGGCACAAAATAAGTTCAACGTAAATACACACAAACATTTAGACTTGGGGTATCCGATGGGCTACGACTCTCGTTGTCACAGATGTCGGGAGTTGCACGGATGAGCCTAGATACTGAGCCGGTCACCGCTTGAGATCACAGCCGCTGTGCGTGTGGACCGGGTTCTCGAGTGACAGGCTCACGGACTTACGTAGGGTGATGATGATGATGATGAGACCGATTGATTCATGGACTCACATAGAGCCCACACAATGGCATGAGGAGGCTTTCATTCAGCAGTGGAATGATCATGGCTGATGATGATGAGATGCTGATGATGATGATGACGATGACGCATACAAACTCGCAAAGAGACCCGCCGACTCCCATGGAGACCTGCTCACGACACTCATCAGTGGCGAGCAATATTCGTACTCTCAGTTTTTTCGGTAAAGTCACGTAGGCAAAAAAATGAAATTAAAATTAATAAAAAATAAAATAATAAAAATCACGACGTTTCGGAGGCAACACAAGTCTCCGTCATCAGGTGGGACCGTCACAGCCAGATTTGCTGTATCAAGTGAGGCAGGGATTCCAAGATGCAAGCTCTTAAATACAAGTTAAGGGGGAGGAGAGGGGGGGGGGAGATTATCAGAATGTGGTCGTCAATGAAGCAATATTTGGCTGCTATACGTTAATGAGACACTTCGTTGAGCTATCATTTGTGATAGCCAGCTCACTTCTAGAGAAGAGCGAAATAGCTCAGTGGGCCTCACCTGGTGAGAATAAAAAAGTTATATATTTCGTCGCTCCATCTCAACGGATGCCGTCCCGACACGACACCAACTCGAATGATCAGAATCAGAAAGGGTTGTATTCGCCATGAAAGTTTGCACAGACAAGGAATTTACTATGGCAGGAAAGTGCATACATTCAACATGTAGGAATCTTAAAACTTAAATAAGTGTTATACAGTCTAACTATACTAAAATTACAAAGTCTAACTAATACTAAGGGGCTAAACTATGTTGAATTTTGAATAAGTATACAATATAAAATGTAAACTAGCCGTAATATACAATCTTAAAATACAAAAATACAAATAGGGTAGCATGTTGTAAATATGGCAAGGTGTAATTTTGTAGATAAAATGGTAAAGTAAGTGTAAGAGTTATTTTAAGTGTAAAAGTCATTTTAAGTGTAAAAGTCATTTTAAGCCCTTGGCCTTGTTGAAGTTGAAGAGGCCAACAGCGGATGGGAAGAAACTGTTTTTGTGACGTGAGGTTTTGGTCCTGATGGACCACAGCCTTCTGCCGGAGGGGAGTAGCATAACATTTAAAATAAAAAAAATGGTTTAGTTAAATTTTCTGTTCGAGACTATACGTGGGATCTTTGTCTTCGCGTGCGTGCGTTGCGTGCGTCAGTGAGGAGTTCGGTCGCGGGCATAAGCGAGGAGATGCGCGATCAGCTGGCCGAGGCCACCGTCGCCACCCAGAAGGCCTTCAGCCACTACCGGCGGGGTCGCGACCTCGACCCGGACGACGCGGCCGTCGCGGCGGGCAGCATCGCCGGCGGCGGAGTCGTCGGCGGAGTCGGCGGGGGCCCCATCGTGGGCGGCGGGGGGGGGCTCGGGGGAGGGGGGGCGGGGGCCCTTGGCGCGACGCGAGACGACGGAGAGATGAGCCCCGTTGTGGTCATCATGGAGCCCATCTTGCGCTTCCTGCAGCTCATGTGCGAGAACCACAACAGGGACCTGCAGGTGAACACCGCCCGCCCGCACGTCCCGCGCGTGTTAATGACCCGCCACGGTGCGTCGCGCGTCCGGTAGCAGCTGGGCCCCATCCTAAATGAAAACTCTTTTTTTTATTATTTATTTCTAGATTTGAAGCTTTCGTGACTGCAAGGATTCATACTCTTAGTTTTTTCGGTAAAGTCATGTAGGTAAGAAATGAAAATAAATTAATAAAAATAAAATAATACAAATCACGACGTTTAGGAGGCAACACAAGTCTCCGTCATCAGGTGGGACCGTCACAGACAGATTTGCTGTATCAAGTGGGCCTCACTTGACGGAGACTTGTGTTGCCTCCAAAACGTCGTGATTTTTATTATTTTATTTTTATTAATTTTTATTTAATTTTTTACCTACGTGACTTTACCGAAAAAAACAAAGGGTATTATTCATTTATTTCAAAAAAAAATTCCGGGTGAAGGCCGCTGAGATATATCGGCCCTTTTTCAGAGGCGACCTTGGCCCATCGCACGTGACGATAGCTTTTCGTCGTCGAAGTGGCTTGCACCACCACCATCATTATCATCGCACGTGCCGATTTGTAGTCGCAGCCAATTACTCTAAACGCGCATTTCTAAAAACGGAGGAGCCCGGAGAAAAATCCACAGAGAGAGAGAGATCACGCGGACTCCAAATATACAACGACAGGCATCGTCAGGGTCAGGAATCGAACCCATGACCTCCTGCGTACCAGGCAAAGGTGATAACATTCTCTTTGGTTCTTTCGGTAAAGTCACATAGGCGAGTTCAACTCCTGCTTTGGCGTTGACTCAGCCCCATCATCCATCGTGCGCCGATCCGCCGTTGAATGGCTGCTCGCTGTATCGGCGCTCTCTCCAACGGTCTTACGTAGCCTACGCAGGGGCTCTTTGTCTGTGTGTTGCGTACTTTTGTGTGTGTGTCAGAGGTCGCAATCGGGTACCCGATACCCATACCCTACCCGATACCCGGCTACCCGTACCCGGCCGGGTACGGGTAGCTGTTTGCGACCCTGGTGCGGCCGGGTACGGGTAGGCCGTGAGTCACTGGTGAGTAACCGTTTGTCACTCATTTCGGGTAGGGTACGGGTAGGGAACGGGTACCCGTACCCGGCCGGGTACGGGTACCCATTTGCGACCCTGGTGCGGCCGGGTACGGGTACGGGTAAGGAATCAAAACCCGTTTGCGACCTCTGATGTGTGTGCGTGTATATGACATACGTTTATATGTGTATGTAGATTCGTGTGTGTGTGTGAATGTGAATGCGGGCGCCACAGAGAATCTTGCCTGGTACGCAGGAAGTCATGGGTTCGATTCCGGAGCGGTGGTGTAGCGGTTAGCGTTACGCTGCGCTACGAACCTGGCGACCAGGGTTCGATTTCCGCCGTTGACGATTATCTGAACCGGTCCTGGGCCTCCCCTAGGTCGACTCAGCCTCAAATGAGTATCCGGTGCGATGTGCAAACATCGTCACTAGGGAAACAAAGGCGACTGGGCGTGGTGTTGGCCATCCGACCCCTCGTGTGCCGTGCCGGCCTTCATAGGTGCTCGCTAACAGCACTTGCCCCAACAGTCTTATTTTAAAAAAAACATGCTGGGGATCTTTGTCTTTGTAGAGGGGCATGTAAAAATCGCCATGGGGGAGACAAAGGTGGTCGGGCGTGGTGCTGGGCGTGCCGGCCTTCATAGGAGCTCGCTGACGGCACTTTGCCACGAAATTATGTTAATGCTCTTTGGGGGGGATCTTTGTTTAGTAAAAGTAAATGTTCTGTTTTTTTAAAGCAGCCGAGAGTCAAATCGAGACTGAAAGACTATTTCTCAAACGAGAACAAATGTCACACAAGTACACACATAACTGTTACAAATTACAGCGAATGCTAAGGCATGACAAATTAAATTAAGCAGAACGTAACGAGTACAAGATTAAACTTGCAAGCAACAGAGGAGCGAGATTAAATTAAATTTAAACCAAAATGTAATACAATTTTAAGTGCGAGTCCAGTGTACAGCTACATTGCCTTTGTCTCTGTGTGTCTGTGTGTGTCTGTGTGTCTGTGTGTGTGTGTCTGTGTGTCTGTGTGTGTCTGTGTGTGTGTCTGTGTGTGTGTTTGTGTGTCTATATGTCTGTGTGTGTCTGTGTATCTGCGTGTGTGTGTGTCTGTGTGTGTCTGTGTGTGTTTGTGTGTGTGTCTGTGTGTATCTGTGTGTGTCTGTGTGTATCTGTGTGTGTCTGTGTGTATCTGTGTGCGCGTAGGTCTGTGTGCGTGCATCTGGGGTGCGACAGGGAGGTCTTCTGGCCCCTAAACTATTTAACATTTTCTTTGACCACGTAGTTCAATAAGCTTTCCATTGAGGTACCATCTGGCTTGGATACAATGAGAGGCTGATTGAAACCCGAATGTGGTCAATGGATGGATCCCTATTGGTCAACCATATATATGTGGATGATCTGGCGATCGCTGCCCACTCTGACAAGGAGTTGGAGGTACTAATGCTGCACCTGGCGCATGCTACTAAGAGATGGGGCTTTGTACCATCATTCCCACACAAGGAAAGCGTCTGCCCTGGGTACTTGATGTGATCAAATGCTCCCCTCTCACAACTCCCCCATTGCGTGGTGGGGCTCGCGACCACTTGGAGCCCTCTGAGGGCGGTTGCCACTCTGCGTCCACCTCCGTGCACCGAGCTGGCCTTAATAGGTGCTCGCTAACGTCGCGTTCCCCAACGGCCTGTTAAACGCCACACGAGGAACCCGTTGCAACGCGCGTCAGCACCAACCCCCTTGCCCACCCCAGCGATCCTACCAACCTCGCCGACCCCCTCTCTAAACCCCACCGTGACCTCACCCTTACCTCACATTGACTCCACCTTTGACCCCCCCCCCCACCGAGAGCCCACAATGCCACGTAATCACCAACCGAGACCTTTGACCCCACCGAACTCACAAGCGTCCCCAATGAACTCATTGACGGCAGGGACCGTGGGGTCAAAGGTCTCCACCCCCCCCCACTTTGATCCCAGCTCGATTCCTCTATTCCAAGATCCCACCGAACCCCTCCTCCGACCTCAGGGCACCAATCGACCTCACGAACCTCCCCAAGCTCGCCGCGACCCCCCCTCTAACCCCACCAAACTCTCACCAATCGCCCTCCGACCTCACCGACCAGCTGCCACCACCTCCCCTCCCACCCCTCTCGCCGAGACAGAACTTTCTGCGCTGCCAGAGCAACAAGACCAACTACAACCTGGTCTGCGAGACGCTGCAGTTCCTCGACTGCATCTGCGGCAGCACCACGGGCGGCCTGGGCCTGCTGGGCCTCTACATCAACGAGCGCAACGTGGGCCTCATCAACCAGACGCTGGAGAGCCTCACCGAGTACTGCCAGGGGCCCTGCCACGAGAACCAGGTGGGTGGTGGTGGCCGCGACCGCCTCCCAACCCCCTTCTCGATGTTCCCGTCGAGCCGGCCCGGTAGCGGTTGCCATGGCGGTGGTGGCCGCCCGCGTGGGCAAATGCTGTAGACAAAGGCGGACGGGCAGGGCCAGAACCATGCCCGGCCGCCTTTGTCTCCCCGAGTGGCGATGTTTACACGCCGCACCAGGTGCTCGTTGGAGGTTTAGTTTTCGGTCTCTGGGAGCCCCATGATCGGTTTGGGGCACCGTGCTGGCGAGGAGATGTGAACGACCTCGCCTGGTACGGAGGAGGTTGTAGGTTGGATCCCGACCCTGACGCCTGCTGTATATTTGGAGTTTGCGTGTCTCTCTCTCTCATCATCATCACGGTGGCGAGATGTTAACTACCTCGCCTGATATGGAGGAGGTTGTAGGTTGGATCCCGACCCTGACGCCTGCTGTATATTTGGAGTTTGCATGTCTCTCTCTCTCTCCGTGGATTTTTGTTTTCTCCGGGTCCTGCGTTTTTTCCATCACGGTTGACAAACGTGCATTTAGAGTATTTTGGCTGCTATAAATTTCCACGCGATGATAAGCCGCTTCGTTGAGCTCACCGTTGTGATAGCCCGGTCGCTTCTGAGAAAGAGACTTGGGCCTTACACCTGGAGCAGAGCGGAGAGGTGCGACGCGTGGGGGGAGGGAAGAGAGAGACGAGAAGGCACGGGTAGTGAGAGGAAAAGGGTGGGAAAGGGAACGGAGAAACGGGGGCACACAGAGGTCAGGAGAGGTGAGGATGGGGAGGAAGAGGCTTCATCAGGGCCTCGATGCTGCTGCTGCTGCACGGAGGAGCAGCATCGTCTGTTTTCACAGTGGGCGGCGACAGGGAAAAGGGGAGGGGTTCATAGTGGGGGTGGCCACACAGCAACCACGTGATTTATAGGAGGCTTGAGCTGATATATACACAGAAATATGGTTTACAAACTTTCAATTAACGGTTTTCCGCCCCCAGCCCCCCCCCCCCCCGCTATTCCTCTGCAACGGTCGTTTTTCTTTGTCGTTCTCGTCATTTGCGGATGTGATTAAGTTGAACACGGGGAGGCGACCGCAAGAGCTGGCGCGGTGCACGTTGCACTTGAGCAGAGCCATAGAGAGAGAGAGGGAGGGAGGGCAGAGCCAATGGCTAGCAAAACCAAGATGTTCATCATAAAAATATCTAGGTCAGGAGGCAGACGATATCCGACTAACTCGGCGCAACAAATTTAATTGCCTCGAGGGGCAAAATGAAAAATATAACACGCCACGTGAACTGGAAGCAATTGATTCCTGCGCGCCTGATTCAATCCGTGCCGAATCGATTCCAATTGCCCGGCCCTTGCATCTCCCACTAAATGCCCCGGCGGGGGGCTTCCTCCTCCCTGCTGTGGTGTGGAGAGGTGTTGGGTGTAGTGGTGTGGCGTGGAGTGGTGTGGAGTGGCATGCTGTGGCCTGGAGTGGCGTGGTGTGGTGTGGAGCGACGTTGGGTGGTGTGGTGTGGAGTGGTGTGGCTTGCTGTGGCGTGGAGCAGAGTTGCGTGGCAATGAGTGGTTTGGTTTGCATGGGCCCTGGTAAGAGGGCATTAAATATTGGTCGTCGTCCCCCACCCTCCCTGTACAATTGATTCCCCTCTCCACAGCCAGCACTTGCAACCCTCCGGCCTTGCGGGCCTCAGCTGCAGCCGCACCGCCTGCGCACTCGATAGCCACGCCTGCCGGTGCCGTTGCTACCCGGCAGGCAGTGAAGGGCAGTGCAGCAGAACCCGTGACCATACCTTGCTCACCACCGTCGCCAACCCGCGCCGATCGGCACGGTGAAGCAAATATCCCCCATGTCTCGTGGGTGGGGTTGTGCGGGGGCTCATCCAGCAGTGTATTTTGACGCAGGGGCTGTTTGCGCGCACGACTCTGAGCCTCAAGAGTCCGTCCCCGGAACGTTCCCCCCGCCGCTCGGCGATTTTTCGAAGCGGCGGCTGCAGGAGGGGCCTCGCTCGCGAGCGCTGATTCCGCGCGGGTTTCAAGTTTCATGTTTTATTTATTAGGTGTAGCCCTGTGAGCCATTCGGCTCTTGAATTGGGTGCAACCGCAACAAACAAAAAAACATGAACAAGAAAACATCTTAAAGTGAATATGTGCAAACAGAAAATCCAAGAAAAGGCAGCAAAATATTGCAGAAAAAGCACCGTACACCAACGCTGTGTGCAAAAATCCCAGTGGGATGCAAGTCAAACAACAACAACCACAAGACAACTTAGATTAAGGCCATCAGTCTAACTCCGTACTACAACAAACAAACATGGCCAAACCAAAAAACTTTTCGAAAATCACCAAAATAAAGCCATAACAGCAATGAAACAGTGCAGGTCATAGGAACTGTGACCGAATTGTCACAATAAACGACGTAAACAACATGTACCACCAAACTCTGCAGCCTCGTCGCGTAACGCCTGACGGGCGAGGCAGGCGCTTGCTTGTGCCACTGGCCCGGCCGCTGCCGATGAGCGTTTATGATTAAGCGGCGAAGCCGGCCGCTCGCGTCGCTCGCTCTCTCCCTTCGGGGAATATCCGTCGCGTCGGAATATCGATCGACTGACTGACCGTTTGATTTCTTGTTTTTATCTCTTTCACACCTTCTCTCTCCCTCACGTGCTGGCGGGCGAGAGGAGTGAGAATTTCCATATTTTTAATATGTTCCTTTGGGAGTCAGACTTTCCTACCAACCACCCCCACACGTCCACCCGCCTCCCCTTCCCCCCCAACCGAGCTGTTCTGAGCGTCTAATCCGCCGCGAGCACGGCGGCTGATTGATACAGCGGCGCCATCGGTTCCCGTTGTAAATCAGCGGCGCTCGTATTGGATGCGGGCGGGCGTGATTTAGTGGCGGGCGGCGGTGGCCCGTCTTGTCCCTCCCGCTCGTTGAGCTTTTTTTTTTAAATAATTTTGCCTTCGTTTGTGGCGGCGGCGGTGGAAGTTGGCGGTGGGTTTCGATGCGAACTAGCGGAATCCTGGGCCCCAGGTCCCCCCGGCCCGCATCTCCGCCGGCCGTGGTCGACGTCGGTTCGTGCTCGTGAACGAGGCCAGCTCCTTCCGGCTCTCGCGGAGTTCTCGCCCGGTGGAACCGAATCGAACGACGAACGACGTGGGATCGGCGGCGGGTTGGCCGTGGTTGTTAGCGGGCGCAGAATCGGAATCGGAATCTTTTATTGAGACCGCGGGAGGAGGAGGAGGAGGAGGAAAATCCGACGAGCTCCAGAGCTCTTCTTCAACGGATGTTCCAGGGCGGGCGCGGTGGGGCGGTTGGGCGGGGGGGGGCGTTCAGCAAGTTGCAACGACGAACGGCGCGGCGACAAAAACAACGATAGGAAGGGCAAAGTAGGAGGAAGGCGACTTACTAAAAATAAATAAATAGGAAATGTTGTGTTATATAAGTTCGATTTATGAAGCTTGGACAAGGCAGCAAAAACAACAAGACAGTCTCAGACCACACCAAGATAATGCCCCACACTAACAGTCCCCCAATAAAAATGGCACATTAACGTTGAACTATCGATACGCGTTTAATGGTCAGAGTCACAAATCACATTTGCAGATCTGGCCGGCATCCAGCACCGATCTTCTGCTTCACGATGTTTTTTTTTTTTCAGGAAGATTTGCGGATTCGACTTACGTCGATCCGCACTTAGGGCAGGTCGCCAATCGCCACGCCCGTGTCGTTACTTACTAACCTCAACAATGTTTTACTTTACCAGGTAAGGCCCCACTGAGCTATGCAGTTCTTTTTTCAGAAGCGACCAGGCTATCACAAATGACAGCCCACCGAAGTGGCTTTTCATCACGTGGAAAACGAATAGCAACCAAATACTCGAACGGTGTGATTTTTTTTGCTAAATGTGAAAGCAAAAACCGAAGGACCCGGAGAAAAATCCACGCGACCACGGGCAGAGATTCACGCAAACTACAAATATACAGGCATCACGGTCGCGATAAAATCTACAACCTCCTGTATACCAAGCGAAGGAGTCAACATCCCAGGCGCTGGTTCTACACGCAAACAGACGTACGGTACGGCGCCCGGTCGATTTACCCAATTAAACAATAAAAAATCGGCGAAATCTACCGCTGGATGAAGGCTTCGTCACACCATTCCAGTCATTCCTGTGGGGGGGGGGGAGGAGATGGGAGGGGTTGTTTGACCATACATCACCACGCTGGACATTGCAGGTTGGTGAAGGGAGGTGGGATGGGGGAGCGGTTCGGACATCGAGAATTAGTACGAACTGAGGCATTGTTACGCCCGCGATGATCATAATCACGCCATTATCATTATCATTGTTGCCATCGTTGCCATCTCTGTTTCTTGCTGCTGCTGCTGCTGCTGCTGTGGTCCCGAATGAACGACCGCAGAACTGCATCGCCACCCACGAATCGAACGGCATCGACATCATCATCGCCCTCATCCTCAACGACATCAACCCCCTGGGGAAGCAGTGCATGGGGCTTGTGTTGGAGCTCAAGGTAAGCTGCCCCCCCCCTTCCCCGCCCCCCCCCCCCCCGGCTTCAGCTGTAACTTGCCTGTGGCCCGTGATTGATTGGCGCGTAACGTTCCAGCCGTTGCACGGTCGGGTGAATCCTCGCGATTCGGGAGCATGCGGGGGCTGTGGTGTAATCAAATCTCGCCGCTTTTTCTCGACGGATTCTGCGGCGCGGCGGATCCGAGGAGTAACTGCGGCCGCGCCCCTGTACGCACGCCCGCGTGCGTGCGTGCGGTGTGTGCGTGCGTGCGCGTGGTGCGTGCGGTGTGTGTGTGCGTGCGGTGTGTGCGTGCGTGCGTGCGGTGTATGCGTGCGGTGCGGTGTGTGCGTGCGTGCGTGCGGTGCCTAGCGGGGGAGTAACGGTAGCGGGTGAGCGCGCTGCGCTACCGACCCCGGAGACCCCACGGTTCAATTCCCGCTCGCGGCCAACATCGCCGAGGAAAATATGCACCGGTCCTTTGGGCCTCCCCCTAGGTCGACTCGGCCTTAAATGAGTATGGGGGGGGAGGGGGGGAGAGACAAAGGCGGCCAGGCGTGGGGCTGGTCGCACCACCGCCTCGTGCGCTTGCTCGTTGCTCCTGCCCCCGACGGTCTGTAGTATTTGTCTGCGATGATAAGCCACTACGTTGCGCAGTCATTTGTGATGGGCACGTCGCTTCTGAAAAATAAGCGAATGGTGCAGTGGAAAATTTTAGTTGTGTATGTATACATTTTTACGTGGGGGGGTGCCTGTAAATTTTCCTTCAAAAAATATGAGCAGAAGATCGGTACTGGATACCAGCCACAGTTGCAAACGTGCTTTGTAACTTTGACCTTGACCCATGTGCCGATGTTGCAATGTTAATGTGCCGTTGTATTGAGGGAGTGCCGCTGCGTGGCGTCATCTTGGTGTGGTCTGGGACTGTGTTTGCCTTGTCCCAAGCTTCATAAATCGAACTAATACAATTAATGAATCAATGGGTTTATTTGTTTATATTTAGTGACGTATATTCTTGGTTCTTTCGGTAAAGTCACGTATAAGGGAAATAATAAAATAAAAAATTGTAACATTTCATTATTTTATTATTTCCCTTCTACGTGACTTTACCGAAAGAACCAAGAATATTAATCCCTGCAGTCACGAAAGCTTTAAGTCAAAATTTTAACTCCACGTTAGTTTATTAACGCACAAGTCGTAGCAGTGGTGATGGTGGTGGTGGTTAGTCTGGCGTTTCGCGATCAATATCATCCGTAATATAGGTAGTTTATTTCGATGTAAAGCTTTCGTGACTGCAGGGATTCATATTCTTGGTTCTTTCGGTAAAGTCACGTAGAAAGGAAATAATAAAATAAAATATATTTTTTTTTATTTCGCATCTACGTGACTTTACCGAAAGAACCAAGAAGATGAATCCCTGCAGTCACGAAAGCTTCAAATCAAAATTTAGTGACTTGTTTACCTTCCCTCTACCTTGCACTCGTGTTTTTTTGTTTGTTGATTTAACGTTCTGACCCCGTGCCCCCGAAACTGAACGTCCGTTGAACAAGAAAACGAGCTTTAACAGCTCATCGGATCCCTCCAGTAATAAATCAATCTTCTGATTCTCAGGATACGCGGGGGGTGGGCAGTGGGCGGGGGGGTAATCTTTGCTCTGCTCCACCGCTCTCCGCCACAGAACAACGCCTCCAAGCTGCTGCTGGCGATCATGGAGAGCCGTCACGACAGCGAGAACGCCGAGAGAATCCTCTACAACATGCGCCCCAAGGAGCTGGTAACCGCGACCTTTGGCTCATTTTCCTCCCCGACAAGTCCACAGACATACAGAAAATCGCTCCCCCCCCCCCCCACCACGTAAAAAAACAACAAGTCGGACTGAGGACTGCTGCTTGTGTTGTGGCCGAAACGTCGTGATAATTTTTATTTTATGTTTTATTTTTATTATTTTATTACTTCCCTTCTACGTGACTTTGCCGAAAGAACCAAGAAGATGCTATACTTCATTTCAGATAAACAAAAATAGTTAAAATAAATACGTTTTCAGTTTGTATTTTACCGGGTAAAGCCTCACCGAGCTAGACAGCTCTTTGCTCTTTTTACAGAAGCGTCCCGACTATCACAAATGATCGCTCAACACGGAGTTGCTTGTCAACAGCGTGTTGCAAATTGATAGCAGTAGCCAAATACTCCAAACGTGTCATGTTGATTCGAAATTGAGAGGGACACACAGGAGGACCTGGAGAAAAATCCACGATGCGACCACGGGGACAGAGAGATGGTCGGGATCAAACACTACAACCTCCTGTATACCAGGCGAGGTAGTTAACATCTGCTAGCCACCGTTATGATGATGAGAGAGAAAAACACCGCAAACTCCGAATATACAGCAGGCGTCAGGGTCGGGATCAAACACCACAACCTCCTGTATACCAGGCGAGGTAGTTAACATCTGCTAGCCAATGTGGTGATGATGAGAGAGAGAAAGACACCGCAAACTCCACATATACAGCAGGCGTCAGGGTCGGGATCAAACACCACAACCTCCTGTATACCAGGCGAGGTAGTTAACATCTGCTAGCCAATGTGGTGATGATGAGAGAGAGAAAGACACCGCAAACTCCACATATACAGCAGGCGTCAGGGTCGGGATCAAACACCACAACCTCCTGTATACCAGGCGAGGTAGTTAACATCTGCTAGCCACCGTGATGATGATGAGAGAGAGAAAGACACCGCAAACTCCACATATACAGCAGCAGGCGTCAGGGTCGGGATCAAACACCACAACCTCCTGTATACCAGGCGAGGTAGTTAACATCTGCTAGCCACCGTGATGATGATGAGAGAGAGAAAGACACCGCAAACTCCAAATATACAGCAGCAGGTGTCAGGGTTGGGATCATACACCACAACCTCCTGTATACCAGGCGAGGTAGTTAACATCTCCTAGCCACCGTGGCACCCACCTTCCAGATGATCCCAAGCAATTGTTTGAGCGGACGTTTCCGACCTCACGCTAAAGTTAGCCCAACGTTGCACGTCCGCTGGGTGTTTCTCTCCACGTGAAATATGAATACTCTTAGTTCTTTCGGTAAAGTCACGTAGGTAAAAAATTAAATTAAAATTAATATAAAATAAAACAATAAAATCACGACGTTTCGGAGGCAACACAAGTCTCCGTCATCAGGTGGGACCGTCACAGCCAGATTTGCTGCATCAAGTGAGGGAGGGGATTCAAGATGCAAGCTCTTAAGTACCAGTTAAGGGGAGGGAGGGGAGGGGGGGAGGGGCTTATCAGAATGTGGTAGCCAATGAATGGAATGTATCGGGAGGGGGGGCGGGGCTAAAAGAGGGACGGGGTACTCGTGGTCGTGGTCAAGGACGTGTTTGTGCGCAAGTCACTGATTCACTTCGACCCCACGTTCCTGCGGCATTGAGTCTGCGCAAGCGGACGCTCCGGACCGGGTTTCGACACTCTGGGTCTCATCAGCAGAGTCAGGCTCGCTTGATTCTTTGCTGGCGGCCTGTCAGACGTTATTGTCTCGAAGCTGTGCGTCCTAGTTCGACACAACATTAAAAACTACATCACTCAAAGATGATCATTGAGGGTCGTTGTGGAACAAAATATAAAACGTTGCCTTGGTTTTAATCGAAAAGTATGACATCGCAGGGAACGATGTCAGCTCGTATGAGACCATGCCCGTGGCTTTCCTGCCCATGTCATCGGTTGATGTCACCTTTGTTCAGGTGAAGAAGTGGCACTTCATACAGTAATTTTGCTGTGACCGTTCCACCTGAAGACGGAAGCTTGTGTTGCCTCCGAAACGTCGTGATTTAATTTATTTATTTTCTTTTTTTACCTACGTGACTTTACCGAAAAAACCAAAGAGTATGGACCCTTGCAGTCACGAAAACTTCAAATCTAGAAGTGTTAAGTTACAACGCAACGGACGTGACCATAAACATTGCAATGAAAGATTTGAAAATTGATGGAAAGCGTTTCGTCCGAAATTTCATCCCAAACGCGGACGGACAGCGGCCGGCGAAGTCTCCTACGATCGCGAACATTTGACATCCTTTCGTATCGCGGACAACGATACCGCTGTGGCTCCGCTCCCCCCCTCCCCCTCCCGATGCGTTGTGCTTAGCGCTGCGTGCTGTCTTTGAGCCCCGCCCCCCTCCCTCCCGATGCGTTCCATTCATTGGCTACCACATTCTGATGAGCTCCCCCCCCCCTCTCCTCCCCCCTTCAACTTGCCTATAAGGGATTACATCTTGAATCATTGCCTCACTTGATGCAGCTAATTCGGCTGTGACGGTCCCACCTGATGACGGAGACTTGTGTTGCCTCCGAAACGTCTTGATTTTTGTTTTTATTTTATTTTATTTTCATTAATTTTGATGTTTTACCTACGTGACTTTACCGAAAAAAAACCTAACAATATGAACCCTATAGGAATCTCAGAATTAGTTCTGCAGTATCTCCTTCTCACGGGACATTCTCTGGCACCGGGTGATGCGCTGCTCGGTAAGATTAACGAATAGATTCTTCATCCCGTGACGCGACGCCAATATCCCAATCTGGATAAAACTGACAAAAATTGATTACGTCAAATAATCGATTTATTTATTGGCATTTGCACCACGTTTCGTAGGTCTCAGACGGCCGTATCACAGAGCACAAGCACATCCACATGCGAAAATGTTTAGTCACCGGATCTTTAAGCTCGTTTTTGTTGGTGCGGTGTGCTTTGTTCACAGAATCCAAATAAATGGGAGGTTTTTTATTTATCGTATCAGTGGAACTGGCGCACAGGTTACACCACCGGGGGAGACACTGCTGGGGATAAATCCAAACATGAATATTTCATCCGATCGGTGAACTGGCGCATTGTTTACACCGCCGCAGTGGGGAGGCACTTCTGGGTGAGAAATCCCAACATGAATAGAAATAGTTTTTTTTTATCTTGTCGGTGAACCGGTGCATCGGTCACACCGCTGGTGGGCGACACCGCTGGGGAGAAACCCTGTGGTAAATCGCGTCGGCTCCGCGCGTGGTCTCAGGTGGACGTGATCAAGAGGGCCTACCAGCAGGGCGAGGAGAGCGGCGGTGGTGCCAGCGATGGCGACAGCGGCGTTGGCGTTGGCGCTGAGGATGCCGACGACGGCTCTGACCACATGGGGGCCTCGCCGCGCGACGTGGGACACAACATCTACATCCTGGCGCATCAGGTGGCACGCTAAGACAAAGATTCCCTACCCCACCCACCACCACCCACCGCGTATAGCCTTGACAGGTTAAATTTCGATTTGAAGCGTTCGTGACTGCGGGGATTGATCGTCTTGGTTCTTTCGGTAAAGTCGCGTAGAAGGGAAATAATAAAATAATAAAAATAAAACATAAAAATATTATATTATTTAGTTATGTTTTATTTTTATTATAATAAGATTAAAACAGTCACGTAGAAGGGAAATAATAAAATAATAAAAATATCACATAATAAAAATATATCATATAATTTTATTCTGTTTTATAAAATAATATTATATTATTTTATTATGTTATATTATTATTATATTATTTCCCTTCTACGTGACTTTACCGAAAGAACCAAGAAGACCTTGACAGGTTGTCGGGGCAAGTGCGGTTAGCGAGTGGCAGCACCTGGGAAGGGCGGCACTGTGGCACACGAGGGGGTGGGTGGCCAGCACCACGCCCGGCCGCCTTTGTCTCCCGAGTGGCAATGTTTACGCATCGCACTAGGTACTCATTTGAGGCTGAGTCGACCTAGGGGAGGCCCAGGACCGGTTCAGATAACCGTCACTGGGTGTTGGCCGTGAGCGGGAATCAAACCCTGATCACCAGGTTCGTAGCGCAGCGCGCTCACCGCTACACCACCACCCGCTGTGGCACCCGTTATGACACCTGCTGCGCCACTGGTTGTGTCACCCGCTGTGACACCAGCTGTGCCACCCACTGCGCCACCTCCCACGACACTCGCAGCGACACCCGCCGTGACGGCGACGACACCCGCGCTCCGCTGTGCCACATCACGCTGCGTCGTCTCTCATCGCGCCGTGCCTGGGTGTTCTCCCCCCCCCCACCCCCGCACCGCCCCAGCTCGCCCGGCACAACAAGGAGCTGCACCAGATGCTGAAGCCTGGCGTAGGCGGCCCCGCGGACGACGGGGACGAGGCCTTGGAGTATTACGCACGGCACACGGCGCAGATCGAGGTGCGGCCCCCATCCACCCATCCTCCCCCGGCCCCCACCCCCCTCACCCCCCCCCCCCCCCCCCCAGCAGCCACCCCATCGATCTCTCTAAATCAGCTCGAGCCTCCCGTAAGTCACGTGACCTCTGTGTGGCGTTATCCTGCTGTACATTTGGAGTTTGCGTGTCTCTCTCTCTCTCTCAACGTGGTCACGTGGATTTTTCATCCGGGCCCTTCGCTTTTTTCCCCCTCCACATTTAGAATCACATCACGCCTTTTAGAGTATTTGGCTGCTGCCACGCAACGACGATGATGATGATTCTCCACTTGGGTGCGGAGCGGTGGCACGATTGGTTAGCAACACTGCGAGCTTGCGCGTGCGTGCGCGTGCTTGCGCGTGCGTGAGTGCAGGTGGTGCGCCAGGACCGCACGATGGAGCAGATCGTGTTTCCCGTGCCCAGCGTGTGCGAGTACCTCACGTGCGAGTCGCAGCTGCGCGTCTACTACACGGCCGAGCGCGACGACCAGGGCAGCAAGATCAACGACTTCTTCCTGCGCTCCGAGGACCTCTTCCGCGAGATGAACTGGCAGAAGAAGCTCCGTGGTGGGTGAGGCGGTGGTGGCGGTGGTGGTTGTAGTGGTGGTGGTGGAGGTGGTGGGAGAGGCGGTGGAGGTGGTGGGTGAGGCGGTGGTGGTGGTAGTGGAGGTGGTGGAGGTGGTGGCGGTAGAGGTGGCGGTGGTGGCGGTGGTTGTGGTGGTGGTGGCGGTGGTGGTGGGGGTGGTGGGAGAGGCGGTGGTGGTGGAGGCGGTGGTGGTGGGGGTGGTAGGAGAGTTGGTGGTGGTGGTAGTGGTGGTGGCGACGGTGGCAGTGGCGGCAGGGATGGTAATAATAGTGGTGATGTAAGTGGTGATGATGGTGTGGTTTCTGTGGTGTTGGTGGTGGTGGTGGCAGAGGTAGTGGTGTCTATGTTGTGTCTCTTGTGTCTATTTTGTGTCTCTCTCTCTGTGTCTCTATCTGCTTGTGTGTCTGTGTGTGTGTCTATGTTGTGTGTCTCTCTCTGTGTGTCTATGTTGTGTGTGTCTCTCTCTGCGTGTGTGTCTGTCTGTGTGTCTATATTGTGTGTCTCTCTCTGTGTGTCTGTGTGTTGTCTCTCTCTGCTTGTGTGTCTGTCTGTGTGTCTATGTTGTGTGTCTCTATCTCTGTGTCTCTGTGTTGTCTCTCTCTCTCTCTGCTTGTGTGTCTGTCTGTCTGTGTCTCCGTGTCTGTGTTTTGTCTCTCTCAAATTGAGTTCTACCTGATGACGGTTGCTTGTGTTGCAATCGAAACGTCGCACTCTATTATTGAATTTATTTTCTTCCTACGTGACTTTACCGAAAGAACCAAAGAGTCATTCCTGCAGTCACAAAAGCTTCAAATCAAATTTTGAGGGTGTCCATTGCTATCCAGTCGGTGTTATTGTGACTGTACCTTAGTCTTTGAGTGACCAGATTTGTATACATTTGCTGTTATATACTTCACTGTATAACTTTACTGACTCCGGGCAAAAAGTGTCCTCTATTCCAGAGAATTCGAAAAACAATCGTACGATGATGTATTATTATTGTTATTATCATTACATTTGTTCACCTCGGAAACTGCACGCTAATGTGTCATGTTACGCTGATTAAAACGAGAGCAAACCGCGTGGGCGAAGAAGCGAGCTCGGAGCGGTTACACGCCTCCTAAACGTGACGGATTAACATTTTGATCACGGAAACAAAAAAACGCGAACGCACAATTGTGGAGTGACGCCCGGACCCATTCATCGGCCACAAACGGTGTTAGCGAGCGCCTATTAAGGCCTCCACCCCTCCACGCGTCCTGCACCTGGGTTCGGGTCGACGATGGCCAGGCAGGCGTGCGCTATCCCCTCGAACGCACCGTGTGAAGCCATCAGAATCAGAACATTTACTTACACTGGCGCCATGTGAACGCACTCCAATCGCCCAAGATGGAGTGCATTCACGTGGCGCTTCGAGTCAGCCTTTCGGTCAGAACGGGAACAAACAGAGGGAGGGGGCCACGCGGGAGCGGGGCTCCGGGTTGCCACGTGGCAGTGTGCCTCTCTCTTTCTCTGTCCCTCTCACGCTGCCGGTCAGCAGCGCGAAGGAAAAGCTGTAATGCAAGTTGAATAAAGGACGGATTCCAGAAGTCGTCTCAACGAGCTTTATTACAAAAGGCTGAAAAGGTTTGCGTATTAATACCTTGAATTTTTGTTTACACGCCGGGGGGGGGGGGGGGGGTGACCTTTCTTTGCCTGCGTGCGTGCGTGCAGGTCAGCGCGTCCTCTTCTGGTGCTCGCGCAACATCACGCTGTGGAGCAGCATCTCCTTCAACCTCGCCGTGCTCATCAACCTGCTCGTCGCATTCTTCTACCCCTTCGAGAGCAGCTGCGGCGGTGAGCGCCGGTTTGTCGTCCCGGTTGTTCCCCCCGCGCCTGCCCCCCCCCCCTATCCCTCGCCCCCCCCCCCCTCTCCCTCGCCCCCCCCCCTCTCCCTCGCCCCCCCCCCCCTCCCTCGCCCCCCCCCCCCTCTCCCTCGCCCCCCCCCCTCTCCCTCGCCCCCCCCCTCTCCCTCTCCCTCGCCCCCCCCTCTCCTCGCCCCCCCCCTCTCCCTCGCTCCCCCCCCCCCTCCCTCGCCCCCCCCCCTCCCTCGCCCCCCCCTCTCTCTCGCCCCCCCCTCTCCCTCGCCCCCCCCCTCTCCCTCACCCCCCCCTCTCCCTCGCCCCCCCCCTCTCCCTCTCCCTCGCCCCCCCCTCTCCCTCGCCCCCCCAACTCTGATGCTGCAATATTTTGCTGTCTTTTCTTGGATTTTGTGTTTGCACTTAGTCACATAGTCACTTTAAGATGTTTTCTTGTTCATGTTCTTAGTTCTTTCGGTAAAGTCACTTTACCGAAAGAACTAAGAGTATGAATCCTTGCAGTCACGAAAGCTTCAAATCTAGATTTTCTTGGTCATGTTTTTGTTTTCTGTTTGTTGCGGTTGCACCCGATTCAAGAGCCGAATGGCTCACAGGGCTCTATACCTCATAAATGAACTTGAACTTGAAATGATAGCTGAGCGAGGTGGCTTATCCACACGTGGAAATCAACGGCAGCACAAATCGTCTAGACGCGCGACGTTGATTCCAAACGCGGAGGGGGGAAAAACCGGAGGACCCCCCACCCCCCCCCCGCCCGCGTCGACAGGGAGAGAGACACGGAAACTGTATACCAGGCGAGGTAGTTAACATCTCTTAGCTACTGAGGAGCCTCCCCCCCGTGAGACGTGGTGGTGCTTCGCTGCAAGGCATCTTGGGTAAGCGTCCTGAGAAACCTGGCTTGACCACCCCCCCCCCCCCCCCCACCGATCAAGCAGCAGCAGCAGCCGTAGCCTCCGGTCCTCGGGCACCAGGCGAGACGCGAGGATGAAAGTGTGGCCTTTCGATTTTTTTTCGTCTTCTTCTTTCTCTTCCCTCTTTGGCAGAGAGAATAATGAGGACGCTCTGTGCCAGGTTCGCCCTCGTTAGTGATTTTTCAGTTGAAAAAAAAAACACCGCAAGAGATGCCAGAGAGCTACTTCAACACGCGTGTCATCGAGCGTGCCGCCCTTCCCCAGCAGCGCCGCCACCGTCACAAGACAGCGCTGCTTGCTTCTGCTGATTACTGCTGCTGCTACTGCTGCTGCTACTACTACTGCTGCTGCTACTACTGCTGCTACTACTACTGCATCTGCTGCTACTGCTGCTACTACTACTGCTGCTGCTGCTACTGCTGCTACTACTGCATCTGCTGCTACTCCTGCCGCTGCTGCTGCTTCTGCTACTAGTGCTTCTGCTGCTTACTGCTACTGCTGCTGTTACTGCTTATGCTGCTGCTACTGCTGCTGCTACTGCTTATGCTGCTTACTGCTACTGCTGCTGTTACTACTGCTGCTGCTGCTACTGCTGCTGCTACTACTACTGCTGCTGCTACTACTGCTTCTGCTGCTTACTGCTGCTGCTGCTGTTACTACTGCTGCTGCTGCTACTACTGCTTATGCTGCTTACTGCTACTGCTGCTGTTACTACTGCTGCTGCTGCTACTGCTGCTGCTACTACTACTGCTGCTGCTACTACTGCTTATGCTGCTTACTGCTACTGCTGCTGTTACTACTGCTGCTGCTGCTACTGCTGCTGCTACTACTACTGCTGCTGCTGCTACTGCTTCTGCTGCTTACTGCTGCTGCTACTGCTGCTGCTGCTATTGCAACTGCTATTGCTTCCGGCTAACTGCTGCTTCTGCTTGCTGCTGTTACTGCTGCTGCTGCTGCTGTTCGCCGCTACAGATAAGTCACATTGCACAAGAGAGGGTCTCGATTCGCAATGGGTTTTTCGTTTGTTTTTGTGTCACATCGCTGACAGGACCCACTAAATAAAACTGACACTTGAACAATAAAGAAACGCACGCGTTATTCGCATTGCTTCAGCAGCCTCCGGTACACACAAACACACTCACTCACGTATGCATACGTTGGAAGAGCGATCCGCGCAGACTCTGGCTCGCTCGGCGGACTGATTCGAAGGCTGGTTTATAAATAGCGCGCGCGTGTCGACATCGGGGGTGGCCAACCCGTAACAGACCGAGAGCCAAAAAAGTGGCCGTGAATTCTAAAAAGAGGCAAGCTGCGTGTGTGTGTATATATTGCGAGTTCTTGGCACAGGCACGGCAGACATTCATTTATTCTTTGCTCCTGCTGTGATAGTACATTCTACGTTGTGCCCCTTCGCTGGAGCTGCGTGCGGCGAATTGAAGAGTTGGGATTGGAGAGTTGGGATTGAAGAGTCGCGTGCGGTGGATTGGAGAGTTGGGATTGAAGAGTCGCGTGCGGTGGATTGGAGAGTTGGGATTGAAGAGTCGCGTGCGGTGGATTGGAGAGTTGGAATTGAAGAGTCGCGTGCGGTGGATTGAAGAGTTGGGATTGAAGAGTCGCGTGTGGTGGATTGAAGAGTTGGAATTGAAGAGTCGCGTGCGGTGGATTGAAGAGTTGGAATTGAAGAGTCGCATGCGGTGGATTGGAGAGTTGGAATTGAAGAGTCGCGTGCGGTGGATTGGAGAGTTGGGATTGAAGAGTCGCGTGCGGTGGATTGAAGAGTTGGAATTGAAGAGTCGCGTGTGGTGGATTGAAGAGTTGGGATTGAAGAGTCGCGTATGGTGGATTGAAGAGTTGGGATTGAAGAGTCGCGTGCGGTGGATTGAAGAGTTGTAATTGAAGAGTCGCGTGCGGTGGATTGAAGAGTTGTAATTGAAGAGTCGCGTGCGGTGGATTGGAGAGTTGGGATTGAAGAGTCGCGTGTGGTGGATTGAAGAGTTGGGATTGAAGAGTCGCGTGTGGTGGATTGAAGAGTTGGGATTGAAGAGTCGCGTGCGGTGGATTGAAGAGTTGTAATTGAAGAGTCGCGTGCGGTGGATTGAAGAGTTGTAATTGAAGAGTCGCGTGCGGTGGATTGGAGAGTTGGGATTGAAGAGTCGCGTGCGGTGGATTGAAGAGTTGTAATTGAAGAGTCGCGTGCGGTGGATTGGAGAGTTGGGATTGAAGAGTCGCGTGCGGTGGATTGAAGAGTTGGGATTGAAGAGTCGCGTGCGGTGGATTGGAGAGTTGGGATTGAAGAGTCGCGTGCGGTGGATTGAAGAGCCACTCGGGGAGATGCCAGTTGGCCACCGCTGCTTTATAAGAATAGATTTTTTTAGTGTATTCACTCATATGCATGCACGCACGTGCGGTTGAACTGAACTTCTTCGGTGCGCCGTACGTAGCCAACCCGCGCTGCATGAGACGACCCCCGGCACACACTTTGTCGGTGCCCTCTCTGGCCTGGTGAATATGGCAGTCGCGCGTTCCCCCCCCCCCCCCCCCGAGTGCTGCGGTGAATTTGGTAAACTGCTGTTGTCCCACGGTCCTGAGAGGCGCATTTTAAGGCCGGGCGTATAGATTTGTTCTCTTGTTTTTGCTCGTGTGTGAGTTTTTAAGAGTCCACTTTAATTGTTGAGAGAGAGCATGAGTGGGAGTGGCGGGGGGCGCGGGGGGCGGGGGGGGGGCAGGTTGCGGGAGATGGGAAGGAAAGAAAGAAAAAAGCAATACTGGCAATGAATGATTATCCGCAGCGTTCAATGATATCATTAAAACTCACGTCCCAGGGAACACTTTAAGTGGCCCATCCTCATCAATAAAGCCTCTCTCCGCCAGGGGAAATGGGGCGGATATAAGCGTACACAGCCGTACACGATCGGGGCAACGATCGCTCCGCAAGCTGCTGCCGCTGCGTTTTGATGTGACAGGCACGCGCGCGCTTCCGCCCGCCCGCCCGCCCGCGCGTATTAACGTACAACGCTCGCGCATCCCTAGGAACGTTTCCACCGGTGCCGCTACACACCCCCGCCTCCACCACCGCCTCTCAATTTCGCCCACCACCCACCCCCTTCGCCGCCGATTTGCCATCAGAGCACATTAACCGCTGGTCGGCCTCGCTTGAAAGAGCAAGGCCCCATATGGCCGCCGCTGCCACCCCGGTGCCCGGTTATTGCCGGTGGCGCTGGCTGAAGCCCATAATTAGGCCGTAATTCACGGCGCAACGCCTGTCAACCAGCCAGCCGGCCACCCGGCCACCCAGCCAGCCGGCCACCCGAACACTCAAAGTTGGCCCCGTTTGGCCTTGGTCGCCCATGTTGTGCAATGTTGGTGTCTGCGTTCTTGGTTGACCTGCGATTGCCTATGTTTGATTTGTGCTGCCCATATAAGCCCATGTTGGGCCCTATGGACACATTTTGGCCTCTGTTGGCCCATGTTGACCCTGGTGGCCCATTGACTATTTTGATTGGTGTGGCCTGTTTGGCTGTGTTGCGTTTGGTGCTGGCGTGTGTTGGTTTGTGTGTCCCACGTTGGCCTCTGTTGGGTCTTAGCGACTCTTGTAGGCCTCGGTGCTGCATTTTAGTCCGTGTTGGCTCACGCCGACCCACACGTACTTGTGTTGTGCCAAAGAGCCCCATGGTAATGTTCGTCTCTCCATGTCTCCCCTTGCCACCACGTGTCTCCCCGTGCCTCTCCGTGCCTCCCCGTGTCTCTCCGTGTCTTTCCGTGTCTCCCCGTGTCACCCC
>NC_136312.1:5739543-5877043 GCF_964198595.1 Lampetra fluviatilis | reverse complement strand
TGATGATCATGATAGACACATTCCAAATATTCAGGCGTAGTCAGGGTCGGGTCCGAACCCACGACCTCCTGCATGCCAGGCGAGGTGGTTAACATCTCCTAGCCACCGTGATGATGATCATGATAGACACATTCCAAATATTCAGGCGTAGTCAGGGTCGGGTTCGAACCCACGACCTCCTGCATGCCAGGCGAGGTGGTTAACATCTCCTAGCCACCGTGATGATGATCATGATAGACACATTCCAAATATTCAGGCGTAGTCAGGGTCGGGTCCGAACCCACGACCTCCTGCATACCAGGCGAGGTGGTTAACATCTCCTAGCCACCGTGATGATGATCATGATAGACACATTCCAAATATTCAGGCGTAGTCAGGGTCGGGTTCGAACCCATGACCTCCTGCATGCCAGGCGAGGTGGTTAACATCTCCTAGCCACCGTGATGATGATCATGATAGACACATTCCAAATATTCAGGCGTAGTCAGGGTCGGGTTCGAACCCACGACCTCCTGCATACCAGGCGAGGTGGTTAACATCTCCTAGCCACCGTGATGATGATCATGATAGACACATTCCAAATATTCAGGCGTAGTCAGGGTCGGGTCCGAACCCACGACCTCCTGCATGCCAGGCGAGGTGGTTAACATCTCCTAGCCACCGTGATGATGATCATGATAGACACATTCCAAATATTCAGGCGTAGTCAGGGTCGGGTTCGAACCCACGACCTCCTGCATGCCAGGCGAGGTGGTTAACATCTCCTAGCCGCCGTGATGATGATCATGATAGACACATTCCAAATATTCAGGCGTAGTCAGGGTCGGGTTCGAACCCACGACCTCCTGCATGCCAGGCGAGGTGGTTAACATCTCCTAGCCACCGTGATGATGATCATGATAGACACATTCCAAATATTCAGGCGTAGTCAGGGTCGGGTTCGAACCCACGACCTCCTGCATGCCAGGCGAGGTGGTTAACATCTCCTAGCCACCGTGATGATGATCATGATAGACACATTCCAAATATTCAGGCGTAGTCAGGGTCGGGTTCGAACCCACGACCTCCTGCATGCCAGGCGAGGTGGTTAACATCTCCTAGCCACCGTGATGATGATCATGATAGACACATTCCAAATATTCAGGCGTAGTCAGGGTCGGGTCCGAACCCACGACCTCCTGCATGCCAGGCGAGGTGGTTAACATCTCCTAGCCACCGTGATGATGATCATGATAGACACATTCCAAATATTCAGGCGTAGTCAGGGTCGGGTTCGAACCCATGACCTCCTGCATGCCAGGCGAGGTGGTTAACATCTCCTAGCCACCGTGATGATGATCATGATAGACACATTCCAAATATTCAGGCGTAGTCAGGGTCGGGTTCGAACCCACGACCTCCTGCATGCCAGGCGAGGTGGTTAACATCTCCTAGCCACCGTGATGATGATCATGATAGACACATTCCAAATATTCAGGCGTAGTCAGGGTCGGGTTCGAACCCACGACCTCCTGCATGCCAGGCGAGGTGGTTAACGTCTCCTAGCCACCGTGATGATGATCATGATAGACACATTCCAAATATTCAGGCGTAGTCAGGGTCGGGTTCGAACCCACGACCTCCTGCATGCCAGGCGAGGTGGTTAACATCTCCTAGCCACCGTGATGATGATCATGATAGACACATTCCAAATATTCAGGCGTAGTCAGGGTCGGGTTCGAACCCACGACCTCCTGCATGCCAGGCGAGGTGGTTAACATCTCCTAGCCACCGTGATGATGATCATGATAGACACATTCCAAATATTCAGGCGTAGTCAGGGTCGGGTTCGAACCCACGACCTCCTGCATGCCAGGCGAGGTGGTTAACGTCTCCTAGCCACCGTGATGATGATCATGATAGACACATTCCAAATATTCAGGCGTAGTCAGGGTCGGGTTCGAACCCACGACCTCCTGCATGCCAGGCGAGGTGGTTAACGTCTCCTAGCCGCCGTGATGATGATCATGATAGACACATTCCAAATATTCAGGCGTAGTCAGGGTCGGGTTCGAACCCACGACCTCCTGCATGCCAGGCGAGGTGGTTAACATCTCCTAGCCACCGTGATGATGATCATGATAGACACATTCCAAATATTCAGGCGTAGTCAGGGTCGGGTTCGAACCCACGACCTCCTGCATGCCAGGCGAGGTGGTTAACGTCTCCTAGCCGCCGTGATGATGATCATGATAGACACATTCCAAATATTCAGGCGTAGTCAGGGTCGGGTTCGAACCCACGACCTCCTGCATGCCAGGCGAGGTGGTTAACGTCTCCTAGCCACCGTGATGATGATCATGATAGACACATTCCAAATATTCATGCGTAGTCAGGGTCGGGTTCGAACCCACGACCTCCTGCATGCCAGGCGAGGTGGTTAACGTCTCCTAGCCGCCGTGATGATGATCATGATAGACACATTCCAAATATTCAGGCGTAGTCAGGGTCGGGTTCGAACCCACGACCTCCTGCATGCCAGGCGAGGTGGTTAACGTCTCCTAGCCACCGTGATGATGATCATGATAGACACATTCCAAATATTCATGCGTAGTCAGGGTCGGGTTCGAACCCACGACCTCCTGCATGCCAGGCGAGGTGGTTAACGTCTCCTAGCCGCCGTGATGATGATCATGATAGACACATTCCAAATATTCATGCGTAGTCAGGGTCGGGTTCGAACCCACGACCTCCTGCATGCCAGGCGAGGTGGTTAACGTCTCCTAGCCACCGTGATGATGATCATGATAGACACATTCCAAATATTCATGCGTAGTCAGGGTCGGGTTCGAACCCACGACCTCCTGCATGCCAGGCGAGGTGGTTAACGTCTCCTAGCCACCGTGATGATGATCATGATAGACACATTCCAAATATTCATGCGTAGTCAGGGTCGGGTTCGAACCCACGACCTCCTGCATGCCAGGCGAGGTGGTTAACATCTCCTAGCCGCCGTGGTGATGATAAGAGAGAGAGACACGCAGACTCCAAATATACAGCAGCAGGCATCAGGGTCGGGAACGAACCCACGACCTCCTGCATGCCAGGCGAGGTGGTTAACGTCTCCTAGCCGCCGTGGTGTGTGCGTGTGTCTTTACACAAGGGTGGGAAGTGTTGGTTTAGCGGTTAGTGCGGTGTGTCACGAACCCCGGTGACCCGAGCTCAATTCCCACTCACGACCAGTCACAGGGGCGAATATTTGATCCGGTCCTGGGCCTCCCTTAGGTCGACTCAGCCTCAATGAGTGGCTTGTGCCGTGTGTAAAACATCAACACTGGGGAGATGAGGGCGATCGGGCGTGCGATGCCGGCCACCCACCACCTCGTGTGCCGTGCCGGGCCTTCACAGGTGCTACTCCCTAACGGCACTTGCCCCGACAGCCTGTTGAGGCTACACCCGGGGATCTTTGTTCTGTATATCCAAAGGAAACGTCAACGCGCCGAGGTGCACCGCGATACCGCCTCCCCCCGCCCCCGTCACACCTCGCGCGTCACGTGACCACCGCCCCCCTCCCCTCCCCCCACGCGCCTTGTCTAGACCACCAACCACTCGAGAGAGAGCCGAGCGTCCACCGCCACGTGTGTGTGTGTGTGTGCCCGTGCCCACCAGGGGGAGCGGTGGTGCAGCGGTTAGCGCGCTGCGCTATGAACCCGGCGGCCCGAGTTCGATTCCCGTTCAGGGCCAACACCCAGTGACGATTATCTGAACCGGTCTTGGGCCTCCCCTAGATCGACTCAGCCTCAAATGAGTACCTGGTGCGTTGTCTAAACACGCCCACTGGGGAGACAAAGGTGGCCCCAGTTGCGATGAAGGCCGGAACGGCACCTTCTCGTGTGCCGTTCCGGCCTTCATAGGCGCTGCTCGCTAACAGCACTTGCCCCGACACTTTGTAAAGGCTACACGGGGGGATCTTTGTCTTTGTGCCCACCAGGTATGCAACAAGGTGGTGTTCCTGGTGAGCTTCGTGGGGAACCGAGGCACGTTTGCCCGCGGCTACCGAGCGATGGTCTTCGACGTGGAGTTCCTCTACCACCTCTTCTACCTGACGGTGTGCGCCTCGGGCCTCCTCCTCCATGAGTTCTTCTACAGCCTGCTGGTAGCCGACGCCCGCAGCAACCACAGCCATGAGCAGCAACCGCATTCGCAGCAATGTCACAACAACCGCATTGGCAGCCATGAGCAACAACCGCGTTCGCAGCAATATCACAGCAACCGCATTCGCAGCAATGTCACAACAACCGCATTGGCAGCCATGAGCAACAACCGCATTCGCAGCAATGTCACAGCAACCGCATTCGCAGCCATGAGCAACAACCACATTCGCAGCCATGAGCAACAACCGCATTCGCAGCAATGTAACAACAACCGCATTCGCAGCCATGAGCAACAACCGCATTGGCAGCAATGTACCAACAACCGCATTGGCAGCAATGTACCAACAACCGCATTCGCAGCCATGAGCAACAACCGCATTCGCAGCAATGTCACAACAACCGCATTGCCAGCCATGAGCAACAACCGCGTTCGCAGCCATGAGCAACAACCGCATTCGCAGCAATGTCACAACAACCGCATTGGCAGCCATGTACCAACAACCGCATTCGCAGCCATGAGCAACAACCGCATTGGCAGCAATGTAACAGCAACCGCGTTGGGACGCGCGTGCCCCCCGTGCCCCTCAAGCTGTTCGACCTGGTGTACCGCGAGGAGACGCTGCTCAACGTGATCAAGAGCGTGACGCGCAACGGCCGCTCCATCGTGCTCACCGCCGTGCTCGCGCTCATCCTCGTCTACCTGTTCTCCATCGTCGGCTTCCTCTTCTTCCGCGACGACTTCATCCTCTCCGTCGACCGCTCCGGAGCGCCGCACGGCGCCGCCGACAGAGGTGGGCGACGACCACGACCGCACGCACCGTGGCACGGCACGCAGTGCCGAACCACCACGCCGGTGCCACATGGAAACGAGATTTCACACCCGCCCCCCCCCCCCCGAACTCACCGCCTTATTGAATTTTCGTTTTAAAGCTTTCGTGACTGCAGGGATTCACTCTTCTTGGGTCTTTCTGTAAAGTCACGTAGAATGGAAATAATAAAATAATAAAAATCAAACATAATAAAATAATTCTCACGACGTTTCGGCCACAACGCAAGCAGCCGTCCTCAGGTGAAGAACAGGTCTGTCGAGAAGACAGGGTCTGTCTCTGTCTTCTCGAGAGAGACAGAATTATTTTATTATGTTTTATTTTTATTAATTTATTATTTCCATTCTACGTGACTTTACCGAAAGAACCAAGAAGATTATTGAATTTTGTTTCAACCGAGTTACCACCCCCCCACACCCCCCACCTTGCCTGACCCAACATGGTTCTGAGAATGAACGAACGTCAACATTGTATCCAGTTGAGGTATCCTTAACTGGCTAAGTAACTGCGCTCGTAACGCTCGCTGGTTGCTCCTGGAAACCAACATTGCTTACGATCGGTGAGTTTAAAACGGTCTTTTTAAATCGTTCTAGAATACCACGCGGATTTGAACGTTGTCGTAGTTATTTCATTATCGGCACATTCACACGCTATTATTCACCAACGGCTCTCGCGCTCACGATATCATTTCACGCGTTTACAAATTGCCTCACGTTTACCCCCCCCCTCCCTTGCCCGTCCCCCCGGGACATTGCCGCGTTACCCCCCCCCAGGGGGTCCGCGTTACCCCCCCCCCTCCGAACCGCTGCCGTGTACCGTCAACGAGGGCTGCGCAAACCGCTGTGCCGCCAACCCACGACGGCGCAGCTGCGTCACACCACGCCGAAGGGGGAAAAAGAAAAAAAAACGGGAGATAAACCACGAAGGTCTTGTTTTGTTTGGCGACGACGACTACGAGTAGACGCGGGGTCAGAACGTCGGCAAACAAAACAAAAACACGACGGAAGTGCAAAGTGTAGGGAAGTCAGTGAAAAGAAATCAAACAGGGCAGCGTACCCCACCCGACACGGCGCACCGCGCGGTTTTGCTTTCAATGCCCCGCCGCACGGCCGGTGCACATCGCAGCATGAGCCGCAACGCCACCCGAGTTGTTCATGAGTGTTCGGCACTCTGGCTATCCACTGCTGAATGAAGATCCCCGCTCCCCCCCCCCCCACCCCTCCCTCCATCTTCCTACAGTTTCGATTTAAAGCTTTCGTGACTGCAGGGATTCATCTTCTTGGTTCTTTCGGTAAAGTCATCACGTAGAAGGGAAATAATAAAAGAATAAAAATAAAACATAATAAAATAATAACAACGCAAGCAGCCGTCCTTACCTGAGGACGGCTGCTTGCGTTGTGGCCGAAACGTCGTGCGAATTATTTTATTTTATTATTTTATTATTTCCCTTCTACGTGACTTTACCGAAAGAACCAAGAAGACTTCCTACAGTTATTTGACCGCGCCGCTCAGCAACGCGGGACGGAAAAAGCGTTCGCGCCCAGAATCGCCGGGGGGTTGGGGTGGAAGTGGAATAGAACCCGGGGGTCACGGTCACCCTAACCGCAGCGCCACCGCTCCCGCTCTGGCGGGGACGCGGCCGGATGCGTTCGAGCTCCCCCGTGTCCTACCGACGCCCCCCCCCCCCCCCTCCGTAAACGCCTCCGGCACGGCTCCCCCCCCCCCCCCCTCCGTTCCAGCGACGGCACCCTCGCGTGCGCGCGCGCCCACCGGCGCTAACGACGACGATTCACCGAGACGGCCGCCCCCTCCCCCCCCCCCCCAATCTCCGCACCTCCTCCGCCAAATTTCCGCGCCTCTTTGCCGCCGTTTGGCATGAGTTGGTTTCGCGCGCGTGTCCCGGGGAGGGGGTGCGGGGGCTGGCGGGGGGGGAGTCCGGGGACGGCCGTTTGCTTGCGCGGTGACTTTTAACGCGATTTACGAGGATATACTCGGCGACTCTTAGCCTCGTCAAATCTGGCACGGCCGCCCGTCAATCTCGGCGGGCCCCTTGCGTATCTCTCTCTCGCCGTCTTTCTCTCGCCAAACGGCCAGACGGCTCCCCCCCCTCCCTCTCCTCCCTCCCTGCCCCCCCTCGCTCTCACCGTCTCTCGCCCGTCCGCCCGCGCAAACTCAGCTCGTTGCCGCTCGCCCCGGCGTGAAACCCGCCGAGTTTGCCGATTTCGCGCCGCGCCCGCACTTTCCGCGCCGCAGCTTATTTCGTTTTTTTCTTTTTCATTTTTTCCAGGACGTTTTTCCCCCGCAAGGCTGTCCCGGTGAAATCCGCTGGACGCAATAGATGGGGGTATTAAAAATGAAAAAAAAAATTGCCGGCCGTTACATTAAAAAAAATACGGTGCGCCCTCAGATTGATGGCTCGACGACGCGGCCACTCTGCAATCATTAATTTTTTACGAGGCTTTACCCCCGAACGTTCGT
Organism: Lampetra fluviatilis; assembly: GCF_964198595.1. Taxonomy (NCBI): domain Eukaryota; kingdom Metazoa; phylum Chordata; class Hyperoartia; order Petromyzontiformes; family Petromyzontidae; genus Lampetra; species Lampetra fluviatilis. The sequence continues at coordinate 5,869,605 of NC_136312.1, read as the reverse complement.
TTTTTTTTTGCTGCTTCCGTGTTAAAGTCTTACAAGACGTGCCACCCGGCTGCCAAGGCTGGTGGTGCTAATGGGCACCCCCAGATGGTGCCCGTGTCCAGATGTGACGTACGGCCACCGCCGCCGCTGCTGCCGCTGCTGCCAAGTCCTTGGATAAGGTCACAGGAAACGCAGATTCTGGCGAAAAGCCGACGGAAAGCAACGTGCGCGCAAATTGTTAAACTGACCTCGCGCAAACCAAAGGTGCGTTCCCATTCCAGGCAGCCTGCCCCGTGGCTAAACGCTGTCCCTCAAGTCCAGTGAGTTGATGGCCTCAGGCCAGTCAACCGATGAGTGCACGCAACAACAACAAAACACAACCCCACCGTGTTCAATTCGGTTCCGCGCTTAACGTTTTGCACTGACAATGGGAAATGTCAGTTCGACCGTCGCACAAACGGACGGATCTCACTCTCGTACGCCGGAGCGGGTGAGAAAGCGCCGCCCCAGTGCCGCGTGCGGGCCCAGCTTTGCCACTCGGTCAGCGATCTCGGAGGCAGCTCTGCAATATCCACTTCTGCGGCGGTCCGTTCTCCGGCAACGAACGAGGCCTTTCCGCAACGCGACGACCCGACTTTTAACCCCGATTGCGCAATCGGCGTCTCGGCACTACGCTGCGGACGTAACGGGACCGAGTGTAACTCCCGTGCCGGTATAACTCCCATCCTGGTGTAACGCCCGTGCCGGTGTAACGCGCACGCCGGAGTAACGCACACGCGCCGGGGCGTGTCGGACGAAATCTAAAAAACGCGTCGTCCCGCGTTCGCTCGTTTCCTTCGTCCGCCGCTCGCCATTTGTTATCAAACGCGATTCGCTGATGTCTCCGCGAGAGGTTTCAAGATAAAACGCCCCGTGCCACGGAGCCGAGTGATTGTAATCATTATTATTGTTCGAGTGTTTCGCTTGAACTACGAATCGAAACTTTATTTTTTTTGTTTACCAGGTCAGGCCCCACTGAGCTATACAACGCTTTTTCAGAAGCGACCTGGCCACAAGTGATAGCTCAACAAAGTGGCTTATCATTGTCGCATGGTAATTTACAGCAGCCAAATACTCTATGAAACGCACTTCGATTCTAAATGCGGAGGGAAAAACTGGAGGACCCGGAGAGAAAAATCCACGCGACCACGGGGGAGAGTGACACGCAAACTCCAAATATACAGCAGCAGGCATCAGAGTCGGGATCGAACCCACGACCTCCTGTATAGCAGGCGAGGTAGTTGACATCTCCTAGCCACCGTGATGATGATGAGAGAGAGAGAGAGACACGCAAACTCCAAATATACAGCAGGCGTCACAGAGTCAGGATCGAACCCACGACCTCCTGTATAGCAGGCGAGGTAGTTGACATCTCCTAGCCACCGTGATGATGATGAGAGAGAGAGAGACACGCAAACTCCAAATATACAGCAGCAGGCGTCAGAGTCGGGATCGAACCCACGACCTCCTGTATAGCAGGCGAGGTAGTTGACATCTCCTAGCCACCGTGATGATGATGAGAGAGAGAGACACGCAAACTCCAAATATACAGCAGCAGGCGTCAGAGTCGGGATCGAACCCACGACCTCCTGCACACTAGGCGAGGTAGTTAACATCTCCTAGCTACCATGATGATGATGAGAGAGAGACACACAAACTCCAAATATACAGCAGGCGTCAGAGTTCGGATCGAACCCACGACCTCCTGTACACCAGGTGAGGTAGTTGACATCTCGCCGCCACGGCGTCTCCTTTACCCAGGAGAATCTCAAGACGCTTGATGCTTGCGACCACGTTGGGGATGGGATGAATCTTGACTTAAAGCTTTCGTGACTGCAGGAATTCATATTCCTCGGGTCTTTCGGTAAAGTCACGTAGTTAGGATCAAAGAAAATAACAAAACCCTACGACGTTTCGATCGCGACACAAGCGGTCGTCATCAGGAAGATCAGGAAGATGACGACCGCTTGTGTTGCGATCGAAATGTCGTAGTTTTTTTACTTATTTCCTTTGAACCCATCTACGTGACTTTACGGAAAGACCCAAAGAATATGAATTCCTGCAGTCACGAAAACGTTAAGGCAAGCCTATTTGGACTTTGCACATGGGTGAGCAAACCGGCGAGCCCGGAGAGAAAATCCCGCGGCGCCCTACAAGGGAGTGAACAACTCACAGCTCAGCAGAGATGCATTCAAGAATTCCCTGCTCTTACTCGAAATATGAGTAGGTGAACGAATGAGATGCGGAGCAGTGGGGTTCGCGCACCACGCTCAGGAAACCGGCGACCTGTGTTAGCTTCCCGAAGAGCAGGGGGACCTCGTGGTTGTGTGGCGGGTTATGTATCCGAGGCGGTCGTCGCCAAACCCGCAGCGACCGGGCGCGGTGAGGTCTGGTCAAAGACCACGACAGACGCGGTTTGGGGGAGGCACTCATCGGCCAGCCAACCGCTCGCCCGCTGCGTGTGTGTGTGTGTGCGTGTGTGCGTGTGTGTTTGTGTGCGTGCGTGTGTGCGTGTGTGCGTGTGTGCGTGTGTGTGCGTGTGTGTGCGTGTGTGTGTGCGTGCGTGCGTGCGTGTGTGTGTGTGTGCGTGTGTGCGTGTGTGTGTGCGTGTGTGCGTGTGTGTGTGTGTGTGCGTGTGTGCGTGCGTGCGTGTGTGCGTGCGTGCGTGTGTGCGTGTGTGCGTGCGTGCGTGTGTGCGTGTGTGTGTGTGTCCGCGCCTGTGATCGGTCGCTGCCCGGGTGGGATCAACGGTAGCCCTCCCCCCGCCGTTCATAATAATTAATCGTTTATTCACACACTCATGTGAGTCAAAGCAGCCGACACGCTGCGGCTGCTTACATAATTTCAGAAATACGCAAACGGTGGTGAGGGCTACAACACATTGGCAAATGTTTCTGCTATCCACCCCAATTGTACAAAAAAACAAACTCAAAACCGCGATCGGTGGACGCGCTTTCTAACGCGCACAGCCGCCCGCAGGCTGGAGCTAGCCCCCCCCCTCCCACCCCACATCATCCTCCGGACACATCGGCTCCAATCGTGTTATTGAAATCCGAAATTAAAGTCCCGGTTTTTTTCTCTCGTTCATCCAGGGCACACGCTTGATAAATAGGTCGTGGCTTTTGCGGACATCGGACCGATCGGTATGAATGAGTCGTAACTTTGTGGTCACTTTACCGCCGCCGCCGCCGCTACGGCCCCCTGCGGTGAAGGTTTCCTGGCTTGCTTCTTGGCAAGTTGCAGAGGTCGCAACCGGGTACCCGATACCCGTACCCTACCCGATACCCGGCTACCCGTACCCGGCCGGGTACGGGTACGGGTAGCCGTTTGCGACCCTGGTGCGGCCGGGTACGGGTACGTGTAGGCCGTGAGTCACTGGTGAGTAACCGTTTGTCACTCATTTCGGGTAGGGTACGGGTAGGGAACGGTAAACCCGTACCCGGCCGGGTACGGGTACGGGTACCCATTTGCGACCCTGGTGCGGCCGGGTACGGGTACGGGTAAGGAATCAAAACCCGTTTGCGACCTCTGGCAAGTTGGCATCGTGGTCTGAGATGTTTGTTAGACCTCACAGACTCATTCCTCTGTTGTGACAACAGCAACTGCTGTTGTTGGTTTTTGATTTGGTGCCATTGGATTTGGTTTATTGTTATTATTGCATGGCGGTGGACATATATGGGATTTGGTCATGGATTATACATATCATACGTGTATCATATATATGATTAGTTATTATGTAATTATATATTATATTATTGTTTTTTTCGGTAAAGTCACGTATAAGGGAAACAATAAAATAATAAAAACATAAAACAATTAAATTATCACGACGTTTCGACTGCAACACAAGCAGTCGTCATCAGGTGTGAAAAACACAGCAAGACAATTTGAAAAAAGTGGCGTTTTTGTCTTAACGTCAGCACCACGGACAGCGATTTTGTCAGTTGTTCAGATGGACGAGTCTATCTATGCTGACGTTAAGAAAAAAACGCCACTTTTTTCAAATGTTCTTGCTGTGGATTTCACACCTGATGATGATTGCTTGTGTTGCAGTCGAAACGTCGTGAGAATTGTATTGTTTTATATTTATGTTATGTTATTGTTTCCCTTCTACGTGACTTTACCGAAAGAATCAATAATATGAATCACTGCAGTCACGAAAGCTTTACATCAAAATTTAATTACGTATTATTGTATCTATATAAATAAATACCTTAATCTGTATGTCTCAAGAATCATTTAGGGTACTTCCCGACAAGGTAGAGAGTTGAAATTTGCTACATAGGCAACTTTTAGAACATCAACAACAGGAACAATCTGAACATTCCAGATTTTTCATTTTAAGGGCCCCATAAACACGTTTGTGCCTCGTGTCTTTCAGAAACCGTTCGAAAGATGAGATTCCGGTTTGTTTTCGTTTTATAGAGCATTAAGCAGCAAATCAAATTAAAGTGAGAATCATTCTTTTATCTCTTATTGTTTTTGAGATAGTTCAGATTAAAGCGGGTTTAAATGAAAAAAATACACATTTTTCAATGCTCAAATCTGAATGATTCGAAAACGGTTAAAGATAGGAGAGCTTTCATTCGGAGTTTTACGTGCATAATGTTTGTTCTTTCTAATAAAAAAAAGAACGTAATTTTTTAATTGAAAGTTTTCCGATGGGTGTGCGGCTTTAAATATAAGAAGTTGAATCGAGTCGTCAACAATTTTTGTGTTTTTTTTGGTGCAAAATACAAAAAAAATATTGTTGTTAGTATCTGATCGCATATAAAAAAATTGTAAGAAATCATATCAGGTTCATTTTTATATTTATTGAAAACGTTTGCCTGGCGAAGACAGGCTTTATGAACTAGTATTGTAAACGATATATATAAAATTGTGAGATGCTATCACCATGAATGATGCTGTATAAAATCAAAGTATCATCATCATCATTATTATTCATCGAAAACTCATTTCTATATGGACAAACTAATTTCTTTAGAACTTCTTTTCGTGTTGAGTTTGTTGTCCGTCCCCCAACACCTCCGATTAGCACGGTTGGCTACGTACGGTGCGAAAGAAGTTCAGCATGCAATCGGTTCTCCTAAAACGCGCTGGCAGTTGCGTTCCTGAAGAGCACTGCATTCTGGAAAAATCGCGTTCTAATAAATCATGTAGAATAATAATAGGGTAAAGCACAGTCCGCGATAACACGGGAGATGTGTAGTCAGGCTGAACAAATACTCAGGCACGTGGGTAGCGTCTGGAAGCATCCAGCAGCATCCCGCCCTGCGTGATGCTACGCCCAGGCAGCCGTACGACCGCTAGTTCCGATTCACGTGATGAAAACACCACACGTTATAGGAGAATAGACAAAGACAAAGAATCACCGTATAGCCTTTACAGACTGTTGAGGCAAGTGCTGTTAGCGAACGCTGATGAAGGCCTGAACGGCACACGAGGGGGTGGGTGGCCAGCACCACGCCCGACCGCCTTTGTCTCCCCAGTGGCGATGTTTACACATTGCACCAGGTACTGACTTGAGTCCGAGTCGACCTAGGGGAGGCCCAGCGCCGATTCAGATAATCGTCACCGGTGTTGGCTGTGAGCGGGAATCGAATTCGGAGCGCCGGGTTCGTAACGCAGCGCGCTAACCGCCACACTACCGCTGGACGTACATGCATCATTCTTCGATTTAAAGCTTTCGTGACTGCAGGGATTCATCTTCTTGGTTCTTTCGGTAAAATTTCGATTTAAAGCTTTCGTGACTGCAGGGATTAATCTTCTTGGTTCTTTCGGTAAAGTCACGTAGAATGGAAATAATACAATAAATTATGTTTTCTTTTTATTATTTTATTATTACATAATATTATTTTATTATTACATAATAAAATAATTCTCACGACGTTTCGGCCACAACGCAAGCAGCCGTCCTCAGGTGGAGAACAGGTCTGTCGAGAAGACAGAGGACGGCTGCTTGCGTTGTGGCCGAAACGTCGTGAGAATTATTTTATTATATCTATATTTTTTTACGGTAAAGTCACGTAGAAGGGAAATAATAAAATAATAAAAATAAAACATAATAAAAAAATTCTCACGACGTTTTATTTTTATTATTTTTTTATAATTTTTCTTCTACGTGACTTTACCGAAAGAACCAAGAAGATGCATCATTCTGTTAACTATTATTACGAACTGTTATTATTCACTGTTACTATTGACCCCGACGCGGCGTCTGTCCCGACAGGCCCCGATGAGCCCCGCTACTGCAGCTCCGACAGCGTCAACTGCAGCGGCCCCACTGTGCAGCACTACTCCAGCCGGCCGGCGCCCGCCCGCGACGGTGAGGAGCCGCTAGCGACGCCTCCGCCCCGGCATAACAGCCACGCGGTTGTGGGGCGGGGGGGGGTGACAAGGGGGGACGGATAGCGCAGTGGAACAGGGATATGGGATAGCGTAAGAGAAAGGGTGAAAGCTTCAGGGTTAGCAATCGGCATTCGGCAAAGGGTTAATTTCTCATGCAATGCTTAAAAACAAGATGTTTCTTCAAACTAACAGGTAAGGCCCCACTGGGCTATACGGCCTTTTTTCAGAGAGGGTGAAAGCTTCAGGGTTAGCAATCGGCATTCGGCAAAGGGTTAATTTCTCATGCAATGCTTAAAAACAAGATGTTTCTTCAAACTAACAGGTAAGGCCCCACTGGGCTGTACGGCCTTTTTTCAGAGAGGGTGAAAGCTTCAGGGTTAGCAATCGGCATTCGGGAAAGGGTTAATTTCTCATGCAATGCTGAAAAACAAGATGTTTCTTAAAACTACCAGGTAAGGCTCCACTGGGCTGTATGGCTCTTTTTCAGAAGCGATCTGCCCAACAGATGATTGCCTCGCCAACTGGCTTAATCACGCGAAAATTCGTAGCAGCCAAATACTCTAAACCGCGCGACGTTGATTATAAATGTGGGAGGGGAAAAAAACGGAGGACCCGGAGAAAAATCCACGCGATCACGGGGAGAGAGAGAGACACGCAAACTCCAAATATACAGCAGGCGTCAGGGTCGGGATCGAACCTACGACCTCCTGCGTACCAGGCAAGGTAGTTAACATCTCCAAGCCACCGTGATGATGAGAGAGAGACACGCAAACTCCAAATATACAGCAGCAGGCGTCAGGGTCGGGATCGAACCCACGACCTCCTGCGTACCAGGCGAGGTAGTTAACATCTCGGTACTTGCCCCGTTCACATCCAATCTTCCCTCCGACGGGGTGGTGGGGGGGTGGGGGGGGTGCTGGGGGTGGTGGGGGGGTGGGGGGGGGGGTGCTGGGGGTGGGGGGGGGGTGGGGGGGGGGTGCTGGGGGTGGGGGGGTGGGGGGGGGGGTGCTGGGGGTGGGGGGGGTGCTGGGGGTGGGGGGGGTGGTGGGGGGGTGGGTGCTGGGGGTGGATGGTGGGGGGGGTGGGGGGGGGGGTGCTGGGGGTGGGGGGGGTGGTGGGGGGGTGGGGGGGGGGTGCTGGGGGTGGTGGGGGGGGCCTGGGGGGGAATATTCGGACGACTCAGCCAAATCCTGATTGAAACCTCATTTCTTTACAACGGATTTTTTGTGTTTAGTTTGTTGTCCTTCCCCCGCACCTCCGATTGAATTATTTATGAGCGTCACAGTGGTGAGATGTTAACTACCTCGCGGGGTATACAGAAGGTCGTGGGTTCGATCCCGACCCTGACGCCTGCTGCTGTATATTTGGAGTTTTGGTGTCTCTCTCTCCCCGTGGTCGCGTAGATTTCTCTCCGGATCCTCCGGTTTTTCCCTGCACATTTAGAATCAGCGTCACGCGTTCAGAGTATTTGGCTGCTACAGATGTCCACGCGATAAGCCCACTTTGTTGAGCTATAATTCGTGATAGCCAGGTCGCTTCTGATATATAGCTACGTAGCTCAATGGGGTCTTACCTGGTACAATAGAAAAAAACTAACCAGTCGTAATAGTCAAAGATAATTTAGAGCACGGCTGGCTTCGTACGGTGCGAAAGAAGTTCAACGTACGTATGTACGTACGTGCAAAAGAGTACCTGGTGCGTAGGGTAAACATCCGCGTCGTTGGGGAGACAAAGGTGGTCAGCCGTAGTGTTGAACCCCTACTGACACCTTGGGCTTGCCCCTGGCAATTCTGCACCACCACGGTGAGGACGGATCGTGGATCAGTGTACGCGCGTGTGTGTCGCGGGCTTCCCGTCGCTCTAAGCGGTAGCCGTAGTGTTCGGATGTTTTCCAAAAAAAATATGGGCTCCCAAAGCGAAACCGTACGAGTAGACAGGGCTGCCTGCCATGCAGCACACACAGCGCACACAGGACATGCACCGTGTTGTGTCTGTGTTACGTATCTCTCAGTCTGTGTGTCTCTGTATGTGTGTATCTGCGTGTGTGTATCTGTGTGTGTGTCTGTGTGTGTGTATCGCTGTGTGGGGAGCGGTAGTGTAGCGGTTAGCGTGCTGCGCTATGAACCCGGCGACCCGAGTTCGATTCCGGCTCACGGCCAACACCAGTGACGATTATCTGAACCGGTCCTGGGCCTCCCCTAGGTTGACTCAGCCTGAAATGAGTACCTGGTGCGATGTGTAAACATCGCCACTGGGGAGACAAAGGCGGTCGGGCGTGGTGCTGGCCACCCACCCCCTCGTGTACCGTTCCGGCCTTCATAGGTGCTCGCTAACAGCACTTGCCCCTACAGTCTGTTAAGGCTATATGGGGGATCTTTGATCTTTGATCGCTGTGTGTGTATTTCTGTGTGTGTATTTCTGTATGTGTGTGTATTTTGTGCGTATGTCTGTGTGTGTGTATCTCTGTGTGTGTATTTCTGCGTGTGTATTTCTGTATGTGTGTGTGTATCTCTGTGTGTTTATCTATGTGTGTGTGTGTGTCTATGTGTGTGTATTTCTGTGTGTGTATATCTGTGAATGTGTCTGTGTGTGTATCTCTGTGTGTGTATCTCTGTGTGTGTGTATCTCTGTATGTGTGTATCTGTGTGTGTATCTCTGTGTGTGTGTCTCTGTGTGTGTATCTCTGTAGTGTTGTAGGGAGCGGTAGTGTAGCGGTTAGCGCACTGCGCTATGAACCTGGCAAACCCGGGTTCGATTCCCCCTCACGGCCAACACCAGTGACGACTATATTATTTGAACCGGTCCTGGGCCTCCCCTAGGTCGACTCAGTCTCAAATTAGTACCTGGTGCGTTGTGTAAACATCGCCACTGGGGAGACAAAGGCGGTCGTGACGTCACCGCCACTTAGTGGCGAATGGCGGTTGTTGTTGTTGTTGTGTGTCTGTGTGTTTGGGGAGCGGTATTGTAGCGCTGCGCTACGAACCCGGCAATTCCCGCTCGAGGCCAACACCGGGGCCTCCCCTAGGTCGACTCAGCCTCTAAAATGAATACCTGGTGCGGTGTGTAAACATCACCACGATGGAGAGTCGAAGGCGATGTTGGTCAAAAGACAAAGACAAAGATCCCCCGTGTAGCCTTTACAAACTGTCGGGACAATTGCTGTTAGCGAACACCTATGAAGGCCGGAACGGTACACGAGGGGGTGGGTGGCCAGCACCACGCCCGGACCGCCTTTGTGTTTACACACCGCACCGGGTACTCGTTTTGAGGCTGAGTCGACCTAGGGGAGGCCCACTACCCCCACACGCGCACGCACGCACAGCACAGCCTGCCAAGGCTACACGGGGGATCTTTGTGTGTGACTGTGTGTACGCGCGTGCGTAACCTGCTCTGCTCCCCGCCTGTGGAACTCCGTCTCAAGTCATATTGGGAACCCAGGCACAGTGGAATATTTTAAGGCACAGATCTAATGAACGGATCCGTATGCGTGGGCCACGCGGTGAGCTGGATGGCTTGCGCAATGGGGGTTTTAGTTTTATAATTGAGAGAGCGTTAATTTGCAAGGTGCCATAGGATGCTCTTTACGAAGAGTGGTTTATAAAGGCAAAATGTAAAAATGTGTTCTGCATCTCTGCGCACAGATGGATTCGTGTGCATGCCCCGTGTGTGTGTGTATGTACGTACGAAGACAAACATCCCCCGTGTAGCCTTGAACAGGCTGGTGGGGCAAGTGCTGTTAGCGAGTAGCACCTTATTCAGGCCGGCACGGCACACGAGGGGGTGGGTGGCCAGCACCACGCCCGGCCTCCTTTGTCGCACCAGTGGCGATGTTTACACACCGCACCAGGTACTCATTTGAGGCTGAGTCGACCTTGCGGAGGACCGGTTCAGATAATCGGGTTCGTAGCGAACTGCATTGCGCTAACCACTGCTGCGCTACCCCTGCCCATGGTGTGCACATACACACACACACACTCGCACGCACGCATACTCGCACACACACGCATGCACACTCACACGCATGCACACGCATGCACGCACACTCACGCGCACATACGCACTGGCACACACACACTCGCACACACACACTTGTACACACACACACACTGGCACACACATGCACAAACACGCACACTTGCACACATACACTCGTACACACACACACTCATACAAACACACACTGGCACACACTCGCACACACACACTCGCACACACATGCACACACACACACACGCACACACAAACACGCACACACTCGCACACACATGCACACACACACGCACACTCACGCACACTCACACACACACACACGCACACTCACACACACACACACACACGCACACACACACACACACACAAACACACACATACACACACATATGCACACACATATGCACACACATACACGCACACACACGCACACACACGCACACACACACACACTCACACACACACACAAACACACTCACACACACACACTCACACACACACGCACACGTGCGCGCGGACAGTGTCGTCAGGCCGCGTCGAGTCGGACTCGTCGGAGCGATCGTGCGACACGCTCATCATGTGCATCGTCACCGTCCTCAACCAGGGCCTCCGCAACGGCGGCGGCGTCGGTGACGTCCTGCGCCAGCCCTCCAAGGACGTACGTAGCCGGCGGTGTGGGGCGGGGGGGGGGGGTCGTGGGGGTTGTGGGTTGCGGGAGGAGGGGGGGGGGCAGGTGGCTGTGCGGCACCGCGGTTGGAAATTGGCGTTTGGCGACATCGCGCCCCCAGCTTTCGTGGCGGCCCAGCGCGGTAACGATGACGGCTCGACGGTGATAGCTTCTCGCGTGGACATTCATGGCGGCCAAATAATCTCATCCCGCCTGGCACGGCTTAGTACCCAGAATGGCACGGCTATGTACCCAGACTGGCACGGCTATGTACCCAGACTGGCACGGCTGAGTACCCCGACTGGCACGGCTAAGTACCCCAGACTGGCACGGCTGACTACCCAGACTGGCACGGCTATGTACCCAGACTGGCACGGCTATGTACCCAGACTGGCACGGCTATGTACCCAGACTGGCACGGCTAAGTACCCAGACTGGCACGGCTGAGTACCCCGACTGGCACGGCTAAGTACCCAGACTGGCACGGCTAAGTACCCAGACTGGCACGGTTAAGTACCCAGACTGGCACGGCTAAGTACCCAGACTGGCACGGCTAAGTACCCAGACTGGCACGGCTGAGTACCCCGACTAGCACGGCTAAGTACCCCAGACTGGCACGGCTAAGTACCCAGACTGGCACGGCTAAGTACCCAGACTGGCACGGCTAAGTACCCAGACTGGCACGGTTAAGTACCCAGACTGGCACGGTTAAGTACCCAGACTGGCACGGTTAAGTACCCAGACTGGCACGGCTAAGTACCCAGACTGGCACGGCTGAGTACCCCGACTAGCACGGCTAAGTACCCAGACTGGCACGGCTAAGTACCCAGACTGGCACGGTTAAGTACCCAGACTGGCACTGCTATGTACCCAGACTGGCACGGCTAAGTACCCAGACTGGCACGGCTAAGTACCCAGACTGGCACGGCTAAGTACCCAGACTGGCACTGCTATGTACCCAGACTGGCACGGTTAAGTACCCAGACTGGCACGGCTAAGTACCCAGACTGGCACGGCTAAGTACCCAGACTGGCACGGCTAAGTACCCAGACTGGCACGGCTATTTACCCAGACTGGCACGGCTAAGTACCCAGACTGGCACGGCTAAGTACCCAGACTGGCACGGCTGAGTACCCCGACTGGCACGGTTAAGTACCCAGACTGGCACGGCTAAGTACCCCAGACTGGCACGGTTAAGTACCCAGACTGGCACGGCTAAGTACCCAGACTGGCACGGCTATGTACCCAGACTGGCACGGCTAAGTACCCCAGACTGGCACGGTTAAGTACCCAGACTGGCACGGCTAAGTACCCAGACTGGCACGGCTATGTACCCAGACTGGCACGGCTAAGTACCCAGACTGGCACGGCTAAGTACCCAGACTGGCACGGTTAAGTACCCAGACTGGCACGGTTAAGTACCCAGACTGGCACGGCTAAGTACCCAGACTGGCACGGTTAAGTACCCAGACTGGCACGGTTAAGTACCCAGACTGGCACGGTTAAGTACCCAGACTGGCACGGTTAAGTACCCAGACTGGCACGGTTAAGTACCCAGACTGGCACGGCTAAGTACCCAGACTGGCACGGTTAAGTACCCAGACTGGCACGGCTAAGTACCCAGACTGGCACGGTTAAGTACCCAGACTGGCACGGCTAAGTACCCAGACTGGCACGGTTAAGTACCCAGACTGGCACGGCTGAGTCCCTGACTGGCACGGTTAAGTACCTAGACTGGCACGGCTGAGTCCCTGACTGGCATGGCTAAGTGCCCCAGACTGGCACAGCTATGTACCCAGACTGGCACGGCTGAATATCCCGACTGAGACGGCTGCCTCTTCCCAGAACTACAGCTACTCAGGCCTACGAGGCACGGCACGTAAAAACGCGTACAAAGTGCACTCGGCACCGTACATTACGCGAAAGCCATCAGCAGTTCCTTCAGAACTGCATCATGGTCCAATCGCGACCGATTGACAGCAGCAGCAGCAGCAGCAATGAGGACAGACAACTGTGGAGCGGATCTCGTCATTATTACAACTCGTCAGCACGGCATAGTCGCCAATGTCCGCTGCTGAGGACCATATACACTGTGAGAGGGGTCTGCACTGCAAGACCTCGGGGCCCACGAGCTCGGCTCATCCCACCAATAAGCACGCCTCTACGTGATGACAACCCAGCGTAAAAGAAGCAGGCGGTGACGGTGGTGTAGATGGTGATTGTTGTGGCTGCCTGTAATCCGGCAGTCCGGTGGCAGCAGCAGCAGCAGAGAGGGCTGGTGGGTCACCAAAGACAAAGACCCCCCGTGTAGCCTTAACAGACTGTTGGGGCAAGTGCTGTTAGCGAGCGCCTTTAAAGGCCGGTACGGCACACGAGGTGGTGGGTGGCTAACACCACGCCCGGCCGCCTTTGTCTCCCCAGTGGCGATGCTTATACACCACGCCAGGTACTCACTTGAGGCCGAGTCGACCTAGGGGAGGCTCAGGACCGGTTCAGATAATCGTCAGCGGTGTTGGCCGTGAGCGGGAATCGAACTCGGGTAGCCGGGTTCGTAGCGCAGCGCGCTAACCGCTACACTACCGATCCCATGCGTGCGTGCGTGTGTGTGTGTGGTGGGTCACCATGCACACACACACAAATGTTGATGTTGTTGTGAAACTCCCCTTTCCCGTGGGCGTCGAGGAGGAGCCACACCCTGGCTCGCCGGGAGAAGGCGGCACGGCAAAAATGTGGACTCCGAACCTGGTCCATCGATGTGGGACGGAGTGCTCTTGATTTCCTCCCACGCGTAAACGCTCGTTAATTGCCCGACAACACCTTCACACACAAGGGACTGCAGAGCTTGGGAAATTGTCGGGAGTGCCTGCTCACTGCCTGGCAGCTGCTGCCTTCCCGCTCCTCTTCTGCCGGTTCCTCTTCGCGCCTCCAAGTCGTCTCAACGACTGGGGAGGGGCTGGGTGGGGAGGGTGGGGCTGGGTGGGGCTGCGTGGGGAGGGGAGGGTGGGGAGGGTGGGGAGAGGCTGGGTGGGGAGGGTGGGGCTGGGTGGGGCTGGGTGGGGAGGGGAGGGTGGGGAGGGTGGGGTGGGGCTGGGTGGGGAGGGGAGGGTGGGGAGGGGCTGGGTGGGGAGGGGCTGGGTGGGGAGGGGCTGGTCACCCTGTGGTGCCCTTATAAAACTCAACGTTTAACCAACTCACGCCGGCTTGTGCCAGCCCTCACAGTCGGCCATATTTCGCGGAATACACCACGCCGCCGTTGACCCTGGCTATTGACCGAGCAACCCAACGTTCCTACCAGCTCCCTCCGCAGGAACGTGTTTTAGACCGGATGAGCTATGAAGCACTTTTTTCGCAGAACGTCCAGCTATTGATTTTCGCTCGCGCACAATGCGACTCACGTATTCGCTCCGCTCAACAAAGGTAACGAAGCGGGCGACGCGCTCGCTCGCTCACACCGCTCGCTCGTTAAACGAGCCAACGAGCGCGAAGCCGAACGGAGAACCGGTAAAATAAAACAACCCACGAGCCAGCTTTAAGACCCGATCGCGGCAAATGATTTGTTTTGTTTACAATCATCGTCGTTATTCACGCTCACGCGAGAGGTCTGAACCTGCGGCCTCGCGCCCGCTGCCTGACAACGCTGGGGCCGTCATCTGCAGCGGAAGCGTCGTTGCAAGATAGTTTAAGGTTTGCTTTGCTAAATTGCTTTTATTTCAACAAAACTGCAGCCTGGACACGCGGCTCGCAAATCCGGGAGTTCAAAGATCACGGAGAACCGTCCCGACACAACTGAGCCGTAAAGTATAACCAACCTAATGAGGGAGCACAATACTTTGTAGAGCTTTCGCTCGCCCATTCAACGCTCCGTTCGGATTGCCGCCGGCAAAAAAAAGAAAAATCGATCGGCGGTTTTATTTTTAGTTTGCCCACGGCGTGACGACTCAGTTTTAAGCGGCTCTGTCGGGTGGTGGAGGGCTCGAATTAAGAGCACACACCCCCACCACCTAACCCCCGAAAGAAAAACACAATTGCGAGTCGTTACATCGGTCGTGAAAGCCTGCGCGCGAAGTTTATACCGTTGTATTTATAGTAGTAGGTTTTTACCTTTTCAACTGGTACAAAAACTGACACCTTTATACAAGGCATCATGTTTGCAATAACCACAAAACAAGCAGTCAAAATGCAAACAAAAAGAAACAACTCTGATGATGATAATGATATGCACTGCCCTTGAAGTTGATTGGTCCACACCCGAGACAGCTTTTCTTAGAGCCTAGTCTCCATTGGTGTTGTAATTATTAGTATTACGACGGTTGTTTACGCAGGAACGCGTCGCTGAGTCTCATGACTCGTCTGCGGGAGAGTCTTGCCGGGTTTTCACAGCGGGTCGGACGATGATTTCTGCGCGTAATTCCCAATTGAGTCATTTTTAATTTACGGGAATCTTTCAACCTCGGGGATGTTTGGCCAATCTCAGTTTGGGCGCCGAGATTATTAACCGCCTCGCCTGGTGTGCAGGAGGTCGTGGGTTCGATCCCGACCCAGACCCCTGCTGTATATTTGGAGTTTGTGTGTGTCTCTCTCTCATCATCATCACAGTGGCTAGGAGATGTTAACTACCTCGCCTGGTGTGCAAGGAGGTCGTGGGTTCGATCCCGACCCTGACGCCTGCTGTATATTTGGAGTTTGTGTGTCTCTCTCTCTCATCATCATCACAGTGGCTAGGAGATGTTAACTACCTCGCCTGGTGTGCAAGGAGGTCGTGGGTTCGATCCCGACCCTGACGCCTGCTGTATATTTGGAGTTTGTGTGTCTCTCTCTCTCATCATCATCACGGTGGCTAGGAGATGTTAACGACCTCGCCTGGTATGCGATCGTCATCATTTGCCTGATGACGACCGCTTGTGTTGCGATCCAAACGTCGTGATTTGTTATATTTTATTTCTAACTACGTGTCTTTACCGAAAGAACCAAAGAGTATGAAAACACGTGTGTGTGTGTGCATGTGGTATTTAATTTTTTTTGGAAGTGAACTCTTCGTTTTTCTGCGGTGTTTTTCCCTTTCCTCCCCACTCCGTGTCGGGAGAAAATAATAGTCGAGCTGATTGAGTGGCTGGTTGATTGCTACTTGAGATGGGGATATTTGGTTTAGGATTACATTGAAAGCTGATTATTTTAGATACATTTTTTTTCTATTTTAGTTATCTCAGCAGGAAGGGCACAATGAGCTGTTAGGCTCCATTAGTGTTTATTGTCCTAACGTAGATTATGTCTTCATTTTAAACCGACCGCTTTTTTCGTGTGTTCTTGGAATTTTCTGGATTTGCCGGCACGATAATGATAATACAGGGTGTTTTAAAAGAGATTGACCCAATTTCAAAGCAGTATATTTCACGATGGCAACATGGTACAATTACACGAAAAGTTACAAACGGTTTAATGAGTTATCAAGTTTTACTAACCATTTTATGAATGCTCTATGTGCCCTCCACCTGCTGTACGGACAACATCGAGACGATAGTTGAATTCGTCCCAAACGCCTCTCAAAGTGTCTTCTTCCACTGAAGTCACCGCTGCCGTGATTCTGTTTTTGAGGTCATCCAGATTAGTCGCTAATGGTGGCACAAAAACAACACGGCCTTTGACGCATCCCCACAAGAAAAAGTCGCAGGGTGTGATGTCTGGGGATCTTGGGGGCCAAGAGTGTAGCACAAAGTCTTGGGGTCCCGTGTGACCTATCCAACGTTGAGGCAGCGCGTCTTGCGAATGACTGAGGCTAGGGGCTGTTTGTGCGCTGGGAGAGGCATTTTGCGGTAATCATTTGAAACTCTATGCCCCGCCCTCTCTATGCCCCGCCCTCTCTATGCCCCGCCCTCTCTATGCCCCGCCCTCTCTATGCCCCGCTCTTTCTATGCCCCTCCCCCTCTACGCCCCTCCCTCTCTATACCTCGCCCTCTCTATGCCCCTCCCTCTCTGTGCTCCTCCCTCTCTATGCCCCTCCCCCTTTACGCCCCTCCCTCTCTAAGCCCCTCCCTATCCATGCCCCGCCCTCTATATGCCCCTCCCTCTCTATGCCCCGCCCTTTCAAGTGGTAACAGTTTCATTCATGGGCGGTTCGTGGTTGCAGAGAAATAGCGATTTCAAATCGGGTCCATCTTTTTAAAACACCCTGGTATATTTGTTTTAATTTTATATATATATATAGCATCGTCGTCGTGCAATGCTGATTGCATCTCTCACAATCGCTGGGCAGCCACAGGCAAGCGGGAAAAAGGCGGTGAGCCGCCGCTACAAAGAGTTGCCCACGCTCTGCAATCCTATATTTACCGAGATGTTTTCAGCGACAACTGAAGCACCCGGGGAGAATCCACACGTGGGAGTGATCGGAGATGGGAGTGGCGGGGCGGGGGACACCCTATATATAATAAAAAATATTTATACTCGAGAAATCCGATGATCTATGAAGCTCTTTTTCAAAGACATCCCACACAGAATGAACTTGTGACATTAGTCGGCGCTTTGATCGACCACCTCCTGTCGAGCCAGAGTACGGCACCATTAGGCCCGGAAGCATACTATTATATTATTAAGTAATTAGTGTGCGTTTCCTTATAGAGGAAACGCACGTTTCCTTATAGAGGAAACGCATACTAATTAACTGATTACTAATATATTATATAATTACAATACCCCCCCCCCATTCCGCCTCTGATCTCTGCACCTGGTTGGGTTCAGTGATGACGTCGTCTTGCTGCTGCTCGATTTAATCGCCCGTTGATGCCGGTTGATGTCATTACCAGCGAAACGTCGTACTACTCACATTGTAAATGATTGTGGATTTACTCTCCAACACGCCGGTGGGTTGAAGCAGTCACTAATTGGCGTTTTGTTTACGTGACAAATCTCTTACTAATTGGCTGTGTCGGGCGGCGGAGGGTTAAGACACAACATTTATACGAACCCAAAAACCTTCATTAGGACCATTCGACTATTAAAAAAACAACGATTTGCCAGGTAAGGTGCGCTGAGCTACGCAGATCTTTTCTAGAAGCGACCTGGCCACAAATAATTGCTCGACGAAGTGGCTCTTCAACATCACGTGATGATGATGATGATGATATATATACGGCAGACGCATACTCTAAGATGCGTGATGTTGATTCTAAATGCGGAGGGAAAAACCGGAGGACCACGGAGAAAAATCCACGCGACCCACGGGGAGAGAGACGCTCGCAAATTAAAATATATAGCAGGCATCAGGGTCGGGATCAAACCCACGACCTCCTCTACACCAGGTGAGGCAGTTAAAACTATTAAACTATTTTTATTTCACCAGGTAAGGCCCCACTGAGCTGTATAGCTCTTTAAAGCTTTCGTGACTGCAGGGATTCATCTTCTTGGGTCTTTCGGTAAAGTCACGTAGAAGGGAAATAATAAAATAATAAAAAAATTTACGTAATAAAATACAATTCTCACGACGTTTCGGCCACAACGCCACTTGCGTTGTGGCCGAAACGTCGTGAGAATTGTATTTTATTATTTCCCTTCTACGTGACTTTACAGAAAGACCCAAGAAGATGTATAGCTCTTTTTCAGAAGCGACCTGGCTCTTAAAATGATTGCTCGACCAAGTGGCTTGTCATCTTCTTTGGGTTTTTTTCGGTAAAGTCACCTAGGTAAAATTCACTCAGATGCGACTATGCGTTCGGACGTGGGACAACATTGTGTGTGTACTGTGCTGTGTGCGCTACTAGGCAGGAAACACAAGTAGATATACATACATAATCAACGTTTTTTGGTTTAGATCGCGTTATTTATAAATGTGTCGTAACCCTCCACCACCCGACACGGCCAATCAGTAAAAAAGTATCACGTTGATAAAATACAAATAGTTCACTGCTTTAGCCCACCGGTGTGTTGAAGCGTGAAACCACAACATTTACAATTTGAGTACGACGTTTCGCTGGTAATTGCATCCAGCATCATCGGGCAATTCGCCACCATTCTAGCAATTCGCCTACGTGTTAAACAGATATACATACAGATAACCGCTGCACCACCGCTCCCCGTGTGCACACACACACGCGCGCGCGCGCGCGCGCACGCACGCGCACAGACACACATTCTTTCCCAGGCGTCTTTTGTTTCACCGTTAAACATTTTCAGTGATCCCTCACGGCGGAGTGGGCACAGAGCCGCCGACGTTAGAGGTCCCCGCGGTGCTCTTATCACGAAATTGCGCGCGCGTGTTTTGTGCGTGCAAGCGAGCGAACGCGTGCGTGTGTGTGTGTGTGTGCAAGTGAGCGCGTGCGTGCGTGTGCAAGCGTGCGTGCGTGTGTGTGTGTGCAAGCGTGCGTGTGTGTGTGCAAGTGAGCCCGTACGTGTGCGTGTGTGCTAGCGTGCGTGTGTGTGTGTGTGCAAGTGAGCGCGTGCGTGCGTGTGCAAGCGTGCGTGCGTGTGTGTGCAAGCGTGCGTGTGTGTGTGTGTGCAAGTGAGCGCGTACGTGTGCGTGTGTGCTAGCGTGCGTGTGTGTGTGCAAGCGAGCGCGTGCGTGTGTGTGCAAGTGTGCGTGTGTGCAAGCGTGCGTGTGTGCAAGCGTGCGTGTGTGTGTGTGTGCAAGTGAGCGCGTACGTGCGCGTGTGTGCTAGCGTGCGTGTGTGTGCAAGCGTGCGTGTGTGTGCAGGCATGCGTGTGCGTGCAAGTGAGCGCGTGCGTACGTGTGTGTGCAAGCGAGCGCGTGCGTGCGCGTGTGTGCAAGCGATCGCGTGCGAGCATGTGTGTGAAAGTGAGCGCGTGTCTGTGTGTGTGTGCACGCGAGCGTGCGCGTGTATGCAAGCGTGCTTGTGTGTGTGTGTGCAACCGTGCAAGTGTGCGTGTGTGTGTGTGTGCAAGCGACCGTGTGCGTGCGTGCGCGAGTTCGCGCCCTGCGCTGCGAACCCGACGACTCAAGTTCGATTCCCACTCACGGACACCAACAGTGACGATTATCTGAACCGGTTTCTGAGCCTCCCCTAGGTCAACTCAGCCTCAAATGAGTACCTGGTGCAGTGTGTAAACATCGCCTCCGTGGAGACAAACGCGGCCGGGAGCGATGTTGGCGAACCACTTCCTAATGTGCCGTTCTGGACTTCATAGGTGCTCGCTAACAGCACTTGCCCCAGCAGTCTATACGGGGAATCTTTGTCTTTAGATTTGAGCGCGTGAGTACATGTATATGTGTGTTACGTGCGTGTGTGTGACCAAGTTGTTGCATCTGTGTGCGATTGTGTGTACGTATGCGTGCGTGCGTGCGTGTGCGTGCGTGCGTGCGTGCGTGCGTTAGGGTGTTTGAGTGTTACGTGCGTGTGCGCGTGCGTTGTGTGTGCGCGTGCATGTTACGTGGGTGCGTGTGACAGCGTTCGCGTGCGTGTATGTGAGAGTGCACGCGTGCGTGTGTTACTTGCGTGTGTGTACGAGCGTGTGTGTGTATGTGTCCGAGTGCGTGTATGCGTATGTGTCTGAGTGTGCGCGTGCGTGCGAGTGCGAGCGTGTGTGTGCGAGTACGTGCGTGCGTGTGTGAGCGTGTGTGTGCGTGCGAGTGCATGTGTGTGTGTGTGTGCGAGTACGTGCGTGCGAGTGCGAGCGTGTGTGTGCGAGTACGTGCGTGCGAGCGTGTGCGTGCGTGCGAGTGCGAGCGTGTGCGTGCGTGTGTGTGCGAGTACGTGCGTGCGAGTGCGAGCGTGTGCGTGTGTGTGCGTGCGAGTGCATGTGTGTGTGTGTGTGCAAGGTCTCAGCGAAACTCAGCACCGGGCATTTACAATCGCGAATACAAATAATAATCCCGCACGGAGCGCCCGCCATACATGTTTAATATGCGAGTTGGGGGAAAAGTGATTTTTTTTTCTTCGCTCGCTTGTTTGTCATCCGTGTCGCAAATGAAAGTAAAGTTTTTATATATATACTGGACATGCAAAGATTTACTTCGTTTGGGGGGGTGGAGCCGAGGGAGTTTGGTGGGGGGGGGCGGGGGGGGGTCTATGTTAATTCCGCATCGCTGGTGCAAACCCATCGATGCAGATCCCGGGTCACGGTGACCATCAGTGGGGAGTGAAATCCGAACCCTCTGCTCACTCCACGCGTCCCTCTCGCCTCTAGTAAACCCACGCCGACCGGCGCGGTGAAGTATGGTCAAACAGCAATCTCCGTGGCCTGCACGCCGTGTGGGGGATGACAACGGGGGGGGGGGGGGGGGGTTGTGAATATTTATTTATCTTCTTGGTTCTTTCGGTAAAGTCACGTAGAAGGGAAGTAATAAAAAAATATTAATTTAACATAATAAAATACTAATTCTCACGACGGCTGCTTGTGTTGTGACCGAAACGTGAGAATTTTTATTTTATGATGTTTTATTTTTATTATTTTATTATTTCCCTTCTACGTGACTTTACCGAAAGAACCAAGAAGATGAATCCCTGCAGTCACGAAAGCTTTAAATGGAATTATTTATTTATTATTATTATTTTTCTCGTCATCGCCTCGATGAGTCTCAAGACTCACCCTGAAGAGGATGCTGCCTCACGTTATCCGCGCTGTGTCTCTGTGACAGCGTCGCTCGACCATCCCCCCGAATGGCGAGATGTTATCCCCTCGCCTGGTATGCGGGAGGTCGTGGGTTCCATCCCGACCCTGACGCCTTCTGTATATTTGGAGTGTGTGTGTCTCTGTCTCTCTCTCTCATCATCATCACGGTGGCTAGGAGATATTGACTACCTCGCCTGGTATGCGGGAGGTCGTGGGTTCCATCCCGATCTTGACGCCTGCTGCTGTATATTTGGAGTTCGTGATTCTCTCTCTCTCTCTCATCATCATTACGGTGGCTAGGAGATGTTGACTACCTCGCCTGGTATGCAGGAGGTCGGGTGTTCTCCCTCCCCGTGTTCGAGCGGATTTTTCCTCTGGGTCCTCCGTTTTTTACCCCTTCCGCATTTCGAAGCAACCTCGCGCGTTCTGAGCGTTTCTTTGCCGCTATGCATTTCCGCATTGATAAGCCACTTGGTGAGAATTAATATAACATTTCGTTTCATAGTCGAGTAAAATTTTGTCGCACAACGAACGGACTGCGATTTCCATCCCCGCTCTCCCCACTCTCGCTTTGCCTTCGACTCGTCAATCTCATGCGCCGCACCCCCGCGACCACTCTGCGGTCTTCGCTCGGCATTTTTTTGACGGGCAAGCCGTTCCCCCCCCCCCACCCACCCCACCCCGAGCTGTTTTTAACCCCTCACAGCATTCGTTTCATTTCGAGAGGCGTAGCGGTAGAGAGCCGTCGTTTCTAAGAGACGGTTTGGATCGCCGTGGAGAACCGCAGCGACACGACCGCCGCACGCTGCGGTAGAATGGCCTTGCGGGAGCCTCGGTATCGATAAAGTTACTTTATATTCTTGGTTCTTTCGGTAAAGTCACGTAGAAGGGAAATAATAAAATAATATTAATATAAAACGATAAAAAATTCTCACGACGTTTCGACTGCAACACAAGCAATCATCATCAGGTGTGAAATCCACAGTGAGAACATTTTCTTGCTGTGGATTTCCCTTCTACGTGACTTTACCAAAAGAACCAAGAATATGAATCCCTGCGGTCACGAAAGCTTCAAATCAAAAGTTACTTTACTTGAGTTTTTCGTCCAGTTCCGTGCCGATGACGTACACGTTAGTGACGTACACGCAATGTACGCGTACATCACCGGACCGGGAAAAGGGTTAAGAGGCCTCTCCGCGTGAGGTCACACGCGCTCTCGAATACGAGAAACCTGCATCTTGAAAAGCGGGGGGGGGGGGGGGGGCGTTGGGAAATGTCCACGTGTCAAATAATCCTCCCCTTCTTCAAAAATGCTCTCTCTCTCTTTTAACGATCAGTGTAAACAAGAAGATGCTCGGTGTAGTCGCCACTCTGCTTCGTTCATCATTTCGTAATTTTTTTTAAAAATAACTTTGCTTCATGTAAACCCCCACCTCTGTCTCTCTCGCTCACTCTCTCGCTCACTTTCTCTCTCTCTCGCTCTCTCTCTCGCTCACTCGCTCTCTCTATTTTTTTACGATCAGTGTAAACAAGAAGATGCTCGGTGAAGTCGGCACTTTTCTTCGTTCATCATTTCGTAAAAAAAAAAAATATTTAAACTTTGCTTTATGTAAACCCGCACCTCTCGCTCACTCTCTCGCTCACTCTCTCGCTCTCCCTCGGTCACTCTCTCTCGCTCGCTCGCTATCTCTCTCCCCACACGAATAGGGGAGACTTTGAGAGGAAGGTCGACGGGAAAATGTGTTTTATGCGTTCACCGGCGCCGCCGTTCGCCGGCGTTGGAGGTCGCGCGTTTGTGCTTGATGGCGCGGTCTGCGCCCTTCACACGGTTTCGGCGCTGAGATAAGCGAAGACGGCTGGCTCTCTCTCTCTCTGTCTCTCTCTTTCTCTCTCTCCCCTCTCCTCACGCCGCACCGCCCACCAGCCCGCCCCAGCAACGGCCGTCAGCCCAGCGCTATCTCCCGTTTATTTACAGAGAACAAACCGGGGCGGATGTTGGAATGACCCCGTCGCGAGCGATCGGTCGCCTCCGCGCAAATTGCTTCGAGGCCAATTAAATTTATTTATGGTGCTCCGAGCAAATAACAGCTTCTTAAAGTCCCTGTCAGACCCGCCGGTGGGAGGGAGGGAGGGAAGGCGGTGGGGGGGGGGGGGGTGAGAATATATATTTTCATATTTTGTTCTTTTCGTCTCTCTACGTGCCGAGTGTGAGGACTTGACCTCGGGCGCCGGAGAAGGCGGTGTTAATTCGAGACGCTTGTTTTCATTTACAGGCAGTCCTCTGCTTACGATGGGGATGCGTTACGACGACCCCATCATAAGTCGAAAATATCGTAAGTCGAAGATGGCCTAGCCTACCCCCCAGGAGTCTTAAAGAATGGTGATAATTTAGCAAAACAGAGCAATTTACAGTAGCGTACTGTATTAACTATATACTGTATGTATTTATTAATTACAATACTGTTTTGCACAGTAACATGTAAAGTAAAAAAAAAACAAGGTAAATTCTTAGCCTACCTCTATGAACTGCAATTTAATAGAAAGTATTTTTCAGGAAACAATCCTATCTGCTATAAAAACTTTTAACGTGCATTGAACGTATGGTATCGTGGTAACCTTAAAATGAAATCGCTAAAGCTACGTATCATACATGCGTTGAACGTATCGTAACGTATCATATTGTACTTTCCTCACCAAGATTCTGTCCGTCGTCCGCATACTTCAACGATGTTAGGGTTGTTGATGGCAATTTTGTCGTTACGCTATCGCCATCGTAAGATCGAAATATCGTAAGTCGGACCATCGTAACTCGGGGACTACGATCGTAACTCGGGTACTACCATCGTAACTCGGGGACTACAATTGTAACTCGGGACTGTCATCGTAACTAGAGGACCGTTGTCGTAACTCGGGGACTCGGGGACTACCTGTATTTACTTTTTTGTCGTGCCGATTGTCGCTGCAATGGTGCGGCGGGGAAATGTTACCTCCGTCGCCCGGTACGCGGGAGGTCGTACGTTCGATCCCGGATCCTGACGATGCCCGTTGTTCTATATTTGGAATCTATGTAAGTCTGTGGGTTGCTGTGTAAGTCGGTGGGTCTCTGTGTAAGTCTGTGGGTCTTTGTGTAAGTCTATGGGTCTCTGTGTAAGTCTGTGGATCTCTGTGTAAGTCTGTGGGTCTCTGTGTAAGTCTGTGGATCTCTGTGTAAGTCTGTGGGTCTCTGTTTACGTCGGTGGGTCTCTATACGTCTATGGGTCTCTGTGTAAGTCTGTGGGTCTCTGTGTAAGTCTGTTGGTCTTTGTGTAAGTCTATGGGTCTCTGTGTAAGTCTGTGGGTTTATGTGTAAGTCTGTGGATCTCTGTGTACGTCTGTGGGTCTCTATACGTCTATGGATCTCTGTGTAAGTCTATGGATTTATGTGTAAGTCTGTGGGTCTCTGTGTAAGTCTGTGGGTCTCTATATGTTTATAGGTTTCTGTGTAAGTCTATGGGTTTCTATGTAAGTCTATTGGTCGCTGTATCAGTATATGGGTCTCTTTATCAGTATATGCGTCTCTATATAAGTCTATGGGTTTCTGTGTAAGTCTATGGGTCTCCAAGTATGCCATTGGGGACCATACTGAAACCGTCACCTTACTGCACGTACAAAAACATTTAAACAGAGGCGGCTTGGACCCGGATTCGAACCCAGATTTTTATTTTTTTCTAGCTCAGCCCTCTGATCCTGAGCCACCATTCCACACGGACTTAATCATGGGTTAGGGGCCAGGTCCCAAACACTCTAAAATGTTTTTCAAGTGTCAATCGCTCTCGGCATGGACGCGTACCGTGTCAACCCATACGGTTTGCCCCGTATTCTTGTACAGGGAAATTGAGTTTTCGGGTCCGTACGGTGTACAGCCGTTTCAATACGGGAAAAAAAAAATTCGTCTGTTTGTGTTTCTTCCCTTGTGATGGGACTTTGTCGGATGAGCGGTGAGATTTATAAGGGCACGCGGTGACCAATAAGGTCTGAATTGGTCTGTAATAAGGTAGGCACTGATAAGGGGTTGACAGGTATGTAGTGTATAGTGTAGTGTATAGTAGTGTAGTGTATAGTAGTGTAGTGTATAGTAGTGTAGTGTATAGTAGTGTAGTGTATAGTAGTGTAGTGTATAGTAGTGTAGTGTATAGTAGTGTAGTATATAGTGTATAGTAGTGTAGTATATAGTGTAGTGTATAGTATAGTAGTGTTGTGTATAGTATAGTAGTGTAGTATATAGTGTATAGTATAGTGTATAGTGTAGTGTATAGTGTAGTGTATAGTAGTGTAGTATATAGTATAGTGTATAGTGTAGTGTATAGTGTAGTGTATAGTAGTGTATAGTAGTGTAGTATATAGTGTATAGTGTAGTGTATAGTAGTGTAGTTTATAGTGTAGTGTATAGTGTGTAGTATAGCAGTGTTGTGTATAGTATAGTAGTGTAGTATTTAGTAGTATAGTGTATAGTGTCGTGTATAGGATGAACGTTGGAATTTATGAGGGCACCACGGGGTGACCAATAAGGTCTGCATTGGTCTGTAATCATGTAGTCACTGATAAGGGGTTGACAGCGATGTGGACGCAACTACATTTTCTACCCAACCGTCATGTTTCCAGACCTTTCCGGAGCACCATTATTTGTGTGCACCATCAACTTCGGTCACGTTGCATCGAATAATGAATGATGATCATTTCGACTGGGAAGGCGCTCGCCCTTTGCAGATGGAGAGCGTCAACTCGGTGTGCGTGAGCAAGGCAGCCACGCGATGAGCCTGCGGGAATTTCCCGAGCTCTGCGGTCCTCTACACACGGAGGTTGTTATCGGCCAGACAATGAGCGTTTACAAGTCGGGAGGAAACCGGAGCGCCCCGAGAGACGGAAAAAAAAACAACGCGCGTGAGGGGGAAACACTCGATTCCCATGCAGGCGGTACAGACGGAGCAAACGTATTTGCTGTGCCACCTTCTCCTGGCGACGACCATGGGAAGGGGAGTTTGGCAACAACATCTGTGTGTGTGTGTGGCGAACCACCAACCCTCGCTGCTGCTGCCGCTACACGGCGCCGGATCACTGCAGACAACCCACGTGCGGCAGCGTAGCCGCCACCGCCACCACCACTGTCCATCATCGTATCCCTGACACACACATATATATAGAGTATTGCAGAGCTCGGGCAATTGTTGGTAGCGGCGGCTCCTCGCCACCGCTTGCCGTCTTCCCGTTTGTCCGTGGTTCCTGAGCGGTCACCGTGCGGCGTCAGCGTCGCGGGTCGAACACCGTGACGACGGTGCGTGTGTGCGTGCGTCCGTCCGCTCTCGCAGGAGCCGCTGTTTTCCGCGCGCGTCATCTACGACCTCCTCTTCTTCTTCGTCGTCATCATCATCGTCCTGAACCTCATCTTCGGTGTCATCATCGACACATTCGCTGACCTCCGCAGCGAGAAGCAGAAGAAGGAGGAGATTCTCAAGACGTCATGCTTCATCTGCGGTGAGCAGCCTTGCAGCCTTGCAGCCTTGCAGCCTTGCATCCATGCAGCCTTGCAGCCTTGCAGCCTTGCAGCCTTGCAGCCTTGCAGCCTTGCATCCATGCAGCCTTGCAGCCTTGCAGCCTTGCATCCATGCAGCCTTGCATCCATGCAGCCTTGCAGCCTTGCAGCCTTGCAGCCTTGCATCCATGCAGCCTTGCAGCCATGCAGCCTTGCAGCCATGCAGCCTTGCAGCCTTGCAGCCTTGCATCCATGCAGCCTTGCAGCCTTGCAGCCTTGCAGCCTTGCATCCATGCAGCCTTGCAGCATTGCAGCCTTGCAGCCTTGCAGCATTGCAGCCTTGCAGCCTTGCATCCATGCAGCCTTGCAGCATTGCAGCCTTGCAGCATTGCAGCCTTGCAGCCTTGCAGCCTTGCATCCATGCAGCCTTGCATCCATGCAGCCTTGCAGCCTTGCAGCTTTGCATCCATGCAGCCTTGCAGCCTTGCAGCCTTGCAGCCTTGCATCCATGCAGCCTTGCAGCATTGCAGCCTTGCATCCATGCAGCCTTGCAGCATTGCAGCCTTGCAGCCTTGCAGCCTTGCATCCATGCAGCCTTGCAGCATTGCAGCCTTGCATCCATGCAGCCTTGCAGCCTTGCAGCCATGCAGCCTTGCAGCCTTACAACCTTGCAGCCTTGCATCCATGCAGCACTTGCAGCTTTGCATCGCTGCATCCATGCAGCCTTGCAGCTTTGCATCCATGCAGCCTTACAACCTTGCAGCCTTGCATCCATGCAGCCTTGCAGCCTTACAACCTTGCAGCCTTGCATCCATGCAGCACTTGCAGCTTTGCATCGTTGCATCCATGCAGCCTTACAACCTTACAGCTTTGCATCCATGCAGCCTTACAACGTTGCAGCCTTGCATCCATGCAGCCTTGCAGCCTTGCAACCTTGCAGCCTTACATCCATGCAGCACTTGCAGCTTTGCATCGTTGCATCCATGCAGCCTTGCAGCCTTGCAGCCTTGCAACCTTCCATTCTTCCATCCTTCCATCCTTGCAGCCTTTGCAGCCTTGCAGCCGAGCGCCCCTCCGCGCAGCGCCCGGGCTGTTTGACGCCGCAAGTGTGTTTCATTGTCAATTCATGTATATATTCATGATTACTATTTATAGTATAATAGTGTTATATAATATGATGTTATAATGGTAATCAATGATTATGAATAGTGAATATTAGTGTTTAAGCATATAATAATGCTAAATATTATTATAACATCGTATGCATGCTAATACATTTTATTTCTTATTTGAATAGGTTTAAGTAGTATTTACTATTTTTATTATAATTGATTACCATCCCTGCTGTTACATTGTGGACTATTGTTATCATTATTTAATACTTACATAATCATAGATTGTGGAATATCAATAGATGATCGTATAATAATAATACATGAAAAAATAAGAATAGCTTTAAACCTTTTTTGGCAATATCACAGATTGTTAAGATGTGCAAACACCAAATATAAACATTTCACTGCATTAACCGCACACAGTACGTGTGGTGAACATGCAGCATGCAAACGAACTTGCTATTATCATGTCTGATGCATTGTCTTTGATAAACTGATTGGTCTACACCAGAGACAACCGGCTTCTTCAGGGCCTAGTCTCATCAGTGTCAGACCATAGAACGCCGAAAGGCAATGATACAATACGAATGCAATAACACAATAATAATACAATAATAATACAATCTTGATTTGAAGCTTTCGTGACTGCAGGGATCCATACTCTTTGGTTCTTTCGGTAAAGTCACGTGGGTAGAAAATAAAATGAATTAAATCACGACGTTTCGATTGCAACACAAGCAATCATCATCATCATCAGGTGGGGAAAACCACAGCAAGAAAATGTTTTTGAGCAATCATTGGAATGATGTTATTAACCAGGTAAAACCTTAAATGCTTTATGGTTGTTCCATCATATTTGCCGGGCACTCGTCTATTTCTCCGAGTTAATTGCATCCCCAGCGTTTGGGCATTGCTGCTGCATTGGGATTGTTGGCTTCATTGGCATTGTTGGTGCAGTGCTGCTAATCCTGCATAATGCACTGGCATAATATGACTTTAAACCCCCCGCCCACCTCCTACGCATTTCACAAGTAGTACTAATCCCATATCTGCATTTCCCCTAAATATGCGAAATTCCTCCTGATATGCAAATTATTTTGTCATGGCGCTCTTCCACCTCCAACCCAGCTTTAATAGACGCTCCAAGCCTGGGGTTGTTTCAGTTAGACACTGTCTTCTCGACAGACCTGTTCTTCACCTGAGGACGGCTGCTTGCGTTGTGGCCGAAACGTCGTGAGAATTATTTTATTATGTTTTATTATTTTATTATTTCCATTCTACGTGACTTTACCGAAAGAACCAAGAAGGTGAATCCCTGCAGTCACGAAAGCTTTAAATCGAAATTTAGTGGCGTTGTTTTTGCACCCCCCCCCCCCCGCGCACCCCCCCCCCCTCTCAGCCGCCCACTCCCCCCCCCCCGTCCTACTTTACGTCTCCCTCTCCTAGCGTCCACGCAACGCCCCCCCCCCCTCCCTTGCCCCTCCCCCCTCTCTCACCTATTTAACCTCTTACCACGGCAACTCTCTCCCACTTCAGCAAAAACATTTCTTGCTGTGGTTTTCCCACCTGATGATGATGATTGCTTGTGTTGCAATCGAAACGTCTTGATTGAATTTATTTTATACCTCCGTGATTTTACCGAAAGAACCAAAGAGTAATACAATAACAACACAATAATAACACAATAATAAAACAATAAAATAATAATACAATACATCTTGACTTAAAGCTTTTGTGACTTCAGGAATTGATATTCTATGAGTCTTTCGGTAAAGTCACTTAGATAGGTTCAAAGAAAATAACAAAAAAATTGCAATAAACTACGACGTTTCGATCACAACTCAAGCGATCGTCATCAGGAGGAAAGCTGCTGAGGCAGACTATTTTAAAGTATAAAAATGGGTGTAGTCCAAGGGTCCTAAACGAAGTGGGCGGGGCTATTGATGTTAATGTGAGAGATTAGCATATTAATGGAAGATCGGAGAGTCGAAAATAACAACTAAAATCTGAAGGTGGTAGGATGGGAACATCACAGCCAGTTATGACTTAAACTGTTTGATAACGTCCTTCCAATGATTGCTCAGTTTATACCCGTCTTCTCGGTT
Organism: Lampetra fluviatilis; assembly: GCF_964198595.1. Classification (NCBI taxonomy): domain Eukaryota; kingdom Metazoa; phylum Chordata; class Hyperoartia; order Petromyzontiformes; family Petromyzontidae; genus Lampetra; species Lampetra fluviatilis. The sequence goes on along the minus strand of NC_136312.1, from coordinate 5,839,293 downwards.
GGAATTGTGTCTGTCTGTATATATGGATGGCTTCATGAACGAATCTTTGTTGATAGCCAGTGGGCTTGAAAAGTACCTTCGTCTTCGAGAAATCAATTTCGTGTGAGCCCACTGCATTAAAACAATGATCAGCCACGGCCGAGGTATTGGTCCTACCGTGTTTAAGATCTGCCTTGTGTTCACGAACACGGTCCGAGACATGTCGCTTAGTTGCCCCAATGTAACAACTGCCGCAGACACAGCTTAGTTTGTAGACGCTGGGGTATTGCATGTCAGGGATCACGTAAAGTTATATTCCAGGTTAAGGAAATGTTGGTGAGGCAGTGTCTCACAAGGGCCGGTACATCAGCATTCAGTCCTTGTTGGACCAAGTCTTCAATGATTGCAATGGTGTCAGGCACAGGAACTTTGGTAAACAAAGATACTACATCGAAACTAACGAACAAATCACCTGGAGATAGTGAGATGTCCTTAATTAACGATACCCAGTGAGCTAAGTACAGCTGAGGTGGTCTTACCAGTGAATGGTTGTAAGGTCTCAGACATAAATCGGGCCAGTTTGTAGGTGGGTGAGTCAATGGTGGTGACGATAGGACGAAGGGGTGTACCCTCTTCATGGATTTCTGGTAAGCCATACAGTCTGGGTGGTCTAGCAGCAGAGGATTTTAAGGAAAACGGCTTGCTTGGTTCGATTAAAGATGTCGAATCGGTGATAATATTGTTGGTTTTCGTAACGAGGCTGTTGGTGGGATCTCTTTTAATTTTGTATAGCTACCATCATTAAGTAGGTCCTGAATATTCTTAGGGTTTTTTTCGGTAAAGTCACTTAGGTAAAAAATTTTAAAAAATTTTTTTATTAATTTTAATTTTAACTCTTTTACCTTCGTGACTTTACCGAAAAAACCTAAGAATATGAATCCTTGCAGTCACGAAAGCTTCAAATCTAGAATTAGGTCCTGAATCTTGTTATTGTACGTGGTTTTGTCCATGATGACTGTGGCATTGCCCTTGTCGGCTGAGAGGATCACGATGTCATCTCCCCTTGTTTAATTGGGAATGCTCAAAGCGCTCATCCTTACTGACGTTGCTAATAGGTGTCTTCGCGTTTGTTGATGTTGATGACACTGACGATGGCAACCTTGATAACCTTGACGACAACGACGATGATGGCGATGAATTATGACGGTGATGATGATGAGACTGATGATGACAACCACGGTGACCACTTCGGAGACGACGACGACGATGATGATGGTGATGATGATGATGATGAGACTGACGATTACAATCACGATGATGATGAGACTGACGATGACAACGACGACGATGATGATGATGATGGTGATGATGATGATGATGATGACAATGAATCACGAAGACGATGACGAGACTGACGATGACAACCACGATGATGATGAGACTGATGATGACAACGACGACGATGATGATGATGGTGATGATGATGATGACGATAAATCACGAAGACGATGATGAGACTGACGATGACAACCACGATGATGATGAGACTGATAATGACAACGACGATGATGATTATGGTGATGATGACGATGATGAATCACGAAGACGATGATGAGACTGACGATGACAACCACGATGATGATGAGACTGACGATGATAACGACGACGACGATGATGATTATGATGATGACAAAAGACAAATAGTTCACTGCATTTGCATCCAGCATGCATCATCGGGCAATTCGCCAGATGATGACAATGATAATGATGATGAATCACGACGACGATGATGAGACTGGCGATCAGAATGACGACGACGACGATGACGATGATGAGACTGGAAATAACGATGATGATGACGATGTCCGCCCCGTACCCCCCCCCCCCCTCGCCACCGCCACCCCAGGCCTGGAGCGAGACAAGTTCGACAACAAGACGGTGTCGTTCGAGGAGCACATCAAGGACGAGCACAACATGTGGCACTACCTCTTCTTCATCGTCCTCGTCAAAGTGAAGGACCCCACGGAGTACACGGGGCCCGAGAGCTACGTGGCGCAGATGATCAAGGTGACCGCGGCGGTCGATCGTCAACGGTGCGATGTCGGTGCGCCGATTCGCGGCGGTGCGGGGTGGGTGGGTCGAAGCGAGCCTTGGGGGGGCCAGTGGTTCCGTGTTTGGGTTGGTGGGGGAAAGTCCACGAGCACATGGCAGGGCCAAGTACGTCTGTTGGGTCGGCGCGACCAAAGGGGGAATGGTGGGCGGCGTCGCTGCGGGGACGGTGGTGGCCAAAACAGCCACCACAACCAAAGCAAATACCACAACCAAAACAACCACCACAACCAAAACAACCACCACAACCAAAACAGCCACCACAACCAAACCAACCACCACAACCAAAGCAACCACCACAACCAAACCAACCACCACAACCAAACCAACCACCACAACCAAACCAACCACCACAACCAAAGCAACCACCACAACCAAAGCAACCACCACAACCAAAGGAACCACCACAACCAAACCAACCACCACAACCAAACCAACCACCACAACCAAACCAACCACCACAACCAAAGCAACCACCACAACCAAACCAACCACCACAACCAAACCAACCACCACAAACAAAACAACCACCACAACCAAAGCAACCACCACAACCAAAGCAACCACCACAACCAAAGCAACCACCACAACCAAGGCAACCACCACAACCACGGCACCCACCACAACCAAACCAACCACCACAACCCCCACCCACCATCCCCCCCACCGCCCCCCACCCGTGCCCCCCCACCGCCCCCCACCCGTGCCCCCCCCCATCCCCCACCATCCCCCACCGCTCCAAACTGGAATGTTGGGGGTGACGCTCCTATCGGACTGTTAGCTTGAATTGCACAAATTAGGCGGATTTGATTTTCCTAATTAATGAGTTAATTGGCTTAACGAGTCGGCCTGCTGCTCAGCGGAGCTTGAGGGTGCAGAGCAAGCACGCTGTGTGGACGGCGTTCACGTGAGTGTGAGAGAGCGCGTGTGTGAGTGTGTGTGAGTGAGTGTTAATGTGTGTTAGTGTGAGAGAGTGCGTGTGTGAGTGAGTGTGTGTGAGTGTGAGAGTGTGAGAGAGCACACATGTGAGTGCCTGAGTGAGTGTGTGATTGAGTGTGTGAGTGAGTGTGTGAGTGTGTGTGAGTGTGTGAGAGAGCGCGTGTGTGAGTGTGTTAGTGAGTGTGTGTGAGTGTGTGTGAGTGTGTGATTGTGTGAGATTGAGTGTTAGTGTGTGAGTGTGAGAGAGCACACATGTGAGTGTGTGTGAGTGAGCACACATGTGAGTGAGTGTTAGTGTGTGTGTGTTAGTGTGTTAGTGTGTGAGTGTGTGAGTGAGTGTGTGAGTGTGTGAGTGAGTGTGTGAGTGTGTGAGTGAGTGTGTGAGTGTGTTAGTGTGTCTAGGTGTGTGTGTGTTTGACTGGATAGGGGGGGTGGCTAAACGAGCACCGCACTGACTAGAGAAGAGATGGGCTCATGTGGTCGAGGAGGATGTGACGGAGCCGATTGGACTTGCAGATGACTGGTAGCAGCGGTGTCAAGATTAGCCTCTATGCATGATTGTGTGAGCATGTGCATGTTTGTGATTGTCACTGTGTGTGTGTGTTTGATTGTAAGCGCCTGAGTGTGTGTGAGCATGTGCATGTTTGTGATTGTCACTCTGTGTTTGATTGTAAGTGCCTCGGTGTGTGTGTGAGCATGTGCATGTTTGTGATTGTCACTGTGTGTGTGTTTGATTGTAAGTGCCTGGGTGGGTTTGTGTGTGTGCGTGAGCATGTGTGAGCCACCAAAAAGTCAGTGACCTCCTTTAGCTCAGGCGAGCATTACGGCATTCGTGCTCACCCCCTGATTACAGCCCTGAGTAAGAGGTGGAAACTCCACATTCCTCTGGCAGGCGGAAGCCTAACCATAGGACAACCGCTGTTGGTGGTACCACATTTCTTTTTTAAACCCCAGAGGGATCATGGGCTGAGTTAAAACCCACAAACCCTTCCCATTGCGAGCCGCTCGCTCAGCCACCAGGCCACGAGTCACCACGTGACTCCGTGTGTGGGTCGACTCAGCCTCAAATGAGTACCTGGTGCCGTGTGTAAACACCGCTACTGGGGAGACAAAGGCGGCCGGGCACGGCGCTGTCCACCCACGCACCCAACCACTCGTGTGCCCTGCCTGCCCTTCACCTGTGCTGCCCGCTAACATCACACAGCCTGTTGCAGGCGAAACGAGGCCGGGGGTAGGGGGGGGGCACATTTTGTGTGAGTGGCTTTACGCCGCCGGATATTTCGCCCCTGTCCACGCAGAGCGAATGCGCCTCTAAATGTTTCCTTGGGTCGAGGGAGCGCCGCGCTTGAAATGCCTCTCAAGCCGCCTCTTCGTTTTTGCAAAGTGCCCGGAGTTTGAGTGACTGCAGCGGAGTGCGCGTGTGTGTGTATGTATGTGCGTGTGTATGCTCGTGTGTGTGTGGGGGGGAGCGGTGGTGTAGCGGTTAGCGCGCTGCGCTACAAACCTAGCCACCCGGGTTCGATTCCCGCTCACGGCCAACACCCAGTGACGATTATCTGAACCGGTCCTGGTCCTCCCCTAGGTCGACTCAGCCTCGAATGAGTACCTGGTGCGGTGTGTAAACATCGCCACTGGGGAGACAAAGGCGATCGGGCGTGGTGCTGGCCACCCACCCCCTCGTGTGCCGTTCCGGCCTTCATAGGTGCTCGCTAACAGCGCTTGCCCCTACAGTCTGTTAAGGCTATGCGGGGGATCTTTGTCTTTTGTATGCGCGTGTCGCGTGTGTGTGCGCGTGTGTGTGCGCGTGTGTGTGTGTATGCGTGTGTGTGTGTGTATGTATGCGCACGTGGGTGTATGTGTGTATGCACGTGTGTGGGGGGGGTACGATTGCCTGATACGCGGCGTGGGCGTGATGAAACGTGCGCACACGTGGACGTGAGGTGGCGAAGGTTTGGGTGGCGCGCCTGAGTCGCGATCGTCGTGGGGAAGCGGTCAGCGTGGCCGCGCCGCGCTCCGGAACCTGGGCCGCCCGGGTTCGATCCCCGCTCACGGCCAACACCGGGGTCTGGAACTCACCGCCCTTCCCTCAGCCGCCCGTGCTGTTGATTCCCTGCTGCTGTTCAGGTCGAGGCTTCAGCATTTACCGAGCAGAGTGTGCGCGTGCGTTGGGAGCCGTGGTGCGGTGGTTCGCGCGCTGCGCTACGAACCCGGTGACCATGCAGAGTTCGATTCCCGCTCACGGCCCACACCGCTGACGATTATTTGAGCCGGTGCTGGGCCTCCGCTAGGTCGACTCAGCCTCAACATGAGGCACTGGGGAGACAAAGGCGATCGGGCGTGGTGCCGCCCTTCATAGGTGACAGTACTTGCCCCAACAGTTTGTTAAGGCTATAGGGGGTATCTTTTTCTTTGTGCATCTGCCAGCCATATCAGTCAGTCAACCCATGGCACCTGGGTGTGTGCCGAGACCTCCTGCCGGCAGCGAGCCTTGCACGCTTCACGTGGCCTCAAAAGTGTACCTAGCTTGGCACGAGCGCTGTGATGCTGTTGTTTTCGGAGCGTGGGTGTAATTGAACACGTACATTATACGGGTGCGAGTGTCTTACATGGGTGCCAGTGTGAGTGAGCACGTGGGTGGGAGGGTAAGCACGTGGGTGGCAGTGTGAGTGTGTGGGTGCCAGTGTGAGTGAGCGCGTGGGTGGGAGGGTGAGTGTGTGGGTGGCAGTGGGAGGGTGAGCACGTGGTTGGGAGGGTGAGTGTGTGGGTGGCAGTGTGAGTGAGCACGTGGGTGGGAAGGTGAGCACGTGGGTGGCTGTGTGAGTGTGTGGGTGGCAGTGTGAGTGAGCACGTGGGTGCGTGTGTGAGCATGTGGGTGGCAGTGTGAGTGTGAGCGCGTGGGTGCCAGTGTGAGTGTGTGGGTGGCAGTGTGAGTGAGCGCGTGGGTGGCAGTGTGAGTACGTGCGTGGGTGGGAGGGTGAGCGTGTGGGTGGCAGTGTGAGTGGGTGCGAGTGTGAGCGTGTGGGTGGCAGTGTGAGTGTGAGCGTGTGGGTGCCAGTGTGAGTGAGTGCGTGGGTGCGAGTGTGGGCGCGTGGGTGCGAGTGTGAGTGAGCGTGTGGGTGCCAGTGTGAGTGAGCACGTGGGTGGGAGGGTGAGCGTGTGGGTGGCAGTGTGAGTGGGTGCGAGTGTGAGCGTGTGGGTGGCAGTGTGAGTGTGAGCGTGGGTGCGAGTGTGGGCGCGTGGGTGCGAGTGTGAGTGAGCGTGTGGGTGCCAGTGTGAGTGAGCACGTGGGTGGGAGGGTGAGCGTGTGGGTGGCAGTGTGAGTGGGTGCGAGTGTGAGCGTGTGGGTGGCAGTGTGAGTGTGAGCGTGTGGGTGCCAGTGTGAGTGAGTGCGTGGGTGCGAGTGTGGGCGCGTGGGTGCGAGTGTGAGTGAGCGTGTGGGTGGCAGTGTGAGTGGGTGCGAGTGTGAGCGTGTGGGTGGCAGTGTGAGTGTGAGCGTGTGGGTGCCAGTGTGAGTGCGTGGGTGCGAGTGTGAGTGAGCGTGTGGGTGCCAGTGTGAGTGTGTGGGTGGCAGTGTTAGAGAGCGAGTGGGTGGGAGAGTAAGCACGTGGGTGCCAGTGTGAGTGTGTGAGTGGCAGTGTGAGAAAGCGTGTGGGTTCGAGTGTGAGCGCGTGGGTGCCAGTGTGTGTGAGCACGTGGGTGGGAGGGTGAGCACGTGGGTGGCAGTGTGAGTGTGAGCGTGTGGGTGCCAGTGTGAGTGAGTGCGTGGGTGTGAGTGTGAGTGAGCGTGTGGGTGCCAGTGTGTGAATGTGTGAGCGCGTGTGTTGCGATCCATCATTCACTCCTCTGGCCTTAAGTAAAAGAAACATCCCGGCAGGAATTCGTGAATAATGGAACCCGTTCCTTTCTCCGCGTTATAAATGCCTCCCTCTCTTCATATCTCCCTTGATTGCCCGTGTAATTTAACCGAAGGCAATTAATTTCCTTTGATTAGCACCAATTTAAAGGTTTCGTGGGATGCAGGCTTCGTTCGCTGTTAGCAGCTGAGGTGCAACTTTACGCGGTTATTTTGGGGGGGTTTGTTTTGTTATTTTTCGAAGTGGAATTTAATCAAAATAACTTTCCTCGCCAGCGAGCTGCGCGTCGGAATTTTTCCTAAGAGGCAAGCGGCGATGTCAGCGCGGGAGATATCAGAGCCGTTCCTGGGCCTCCCCTAGGTCGACTCAGCCTCAAATTGGTACCCGGCGCAGCGTTGTTAACAAAGGTGGCCGAGCGTGGTGCTGGCCACCCACCCCCCTCGTGCGCCATGCCGCTCTTCATAGGTGCTTGTTAACAGCACTTGCCCCAACTGTCTGTTAAGGCTATAGGGGGAATCTTTGTTTGTATTTGTGTATGTATGTATATGAGGGGTGCGGTAGTGTAGCGGTTAGCGCGCCGCGCTACGAACCCGGCGACCCGTGTTCGATTCCCGCTCACGGCCAACACCAGCGACGATCATCAGAGACGGTCCTGGGCCTCCCCTAGGTCGACTCAGCCTCAAATTAGTACCTGGCGCAGCGTGTTAACATCGCCACTGTGGAGACAAATGCGGCCGAGCGTGGCGCCGGCCACCCCACCCCCTTAGCGTGCCGTGCCGCTCTTCATAGCTGCTGCTCGCTAACAGCACTTGCCCCGGCAGCCTGTCGAGGCTATACGGGGGATCTTTGTCTTTGTTGCGAACACACGTAAGTCTTTAATCCTGCAAACAACCCTCCTCTGAGTTTTAATTTGACACGAACAAAACGCAGCAACAACAACAACAGCAGCAGCAGCAGCAGCCGCCACCGCGGTGCCCGGGCCGTGTTATCGGACTCGTCTCACAGCTTAACAGAAGATTAAAAACCTCGGCACCTCGAGGAGGGCCTGATGGCTCGGAGGGTCACAGACGACGCATCCAAGATCTGTCTCGCGTGGCCCCCTCCTCCGCCTCGTCAGGCCCCATGTCGTCTCTCGAAGCAGACGCGAGGCGAACGGCGCTTCTCTGTCGCGGCTCCCTCCGCTCCACCCTCCTCCTCGTCATCCTCATCATCATCCCCCTCCTCACCCCCCTCCTCCTCCTCATCCTCCTCACCCCCCTCACCCTCCTCACCCCCCTCACCCTCCTCATCCTCACGATCCTCACCCCCCTCACCCTCCTCACCCCCCTCACCCTTTCCATCCTCACCCTCCTCATCCTCCTCCCATCCGCCTCCTCGCCATCCTCCTTCTCATCCTCTCATCATCCTCCTCAACACCACCCGCATTCTCATCCTCATCATCGCTTCTGTCACAGTCTGAAGGCTCCCCTCCTCCTGTCTCATCTCTCTCTCCTCTCTCTCATCTCTCTCAGCTCTCTCGCTCTCAGCTCTCTCTCTCAGCTTTCTCTCGTCCACCAGACCCTGGCCGCATTCGCCCACCGGCAGGCAGAGAACGCCCGGCCTGAGCCAGTGTTTCCCATGCCAGACGAAGTGCGCGAGTGAGCGGATGACTCTGGTGAGTAGCCAAGGGCCTTGGTCTTGTGCCACAGCACGGATGCTGCTGCCAGGGTGTTAGCGACGAGCACTCGGCCCCTGAAGGACATCTACTGAGCGAGGCGTGTGCCCATGTCAGTAATTTAGCCTCGATTGTGTCGGCCAGCTCGGTGCAGTTGTTCAAAGCGACGTGCTTTACTGCGTCGTCCCTCCAACTCTCTAATCTCTCTCTCATCTCTCTCTCTCTCAGCTCTCTCTCATCTCTCTCTCAGCTCTCTCTCTTTTTTTTACGATCAGTGGAAACAAGAAGATGCTCGGTGTAGTCGGCACTTTGCCTCGTTCATCATTTCGTAATTTTTTTTAATTAAAACTTTGCTTTATGTAAACCCCCACCTCTCGCTCACTCTCTCGCTCACTCTCTCGCTCACTCTCTCGCTCACTCTCTCGGTCTCTCTCTCGCTCGCTCACTCTCTCGCTCACTCTCTCAGCTCTCTCTCTCGTCTCTCTCATCTCCCCAATTATTTCTCCCACGCCTCTGAGTGTCCTTTAAAGTTCTCTGAACGTCCTTTTAATTTGTGCGCATCGCAAAGTAATTAATCAATGAATTCGTTAATTGATTAATTGCTTTATTAGATACTAGATTTCACTCGCGCGCCTTGAAACCAGGCTTCGGGTCGAGCAAGGTGATTGTCCCAGCCCAATAAGCAGACTTCATAATCAGACTCTTTATTTATAAAAAAAAAAATAATAATAATAATAAAAGAACGACGTTTCGGTCACAACACAAGCGTCCGTCATCAGGTGAGAAAGAATGACCTGCTTGTGTTGCGACCGAAACATCGTGTTCTTTTTAGTATTCTTTCTATCTACGCGACTTTACGAAAGCTTCAAATCTTTATTAATACTCGAGGAATCTGATGCGCGATGAAGCTCTCTTATTTTTGTACACACACGCAAAGACAAAGATCACCCGTATAGTCTTGAACAGACTATTGGGGCAAGTGCTGTTAGCGAGTAGCACCTGATGAAGGCCGTAGCACGGACACACGTGGGGAGGGGGGGAGGGGGGGGTAGGTGGCCAGCGCCACGCCGGGCCGCCTTTGTCAGGATGTTTCACACGCTGCACCAGATGTCCATTTATGGCCGAGTCGACCTAGAGGAGAGCCCAGGACTGGCTCGGATATTCGCCGGGTTCTTGACGCGGCGCGCTAACCGCTGCCCCACCACTCCCCCACTCCCCCTCCTCCTCCCCCCCACCACCGTCCCCTCCATCCCTTCTATTTCCAGCATCAAATTCACTCCGTACGAACGCCCTCGCTCACACACCCCGTTGCCGCGCGCTCGCTCGCGTGTAAGAACACCGTAACGTGAATTATAAATAAGACGGAATAATAATGATGATGATGATGATATCGTGTGCGTGCCACGGCGGAGAATTCGTAGACAACGGTGGACACGGAGCGCGGAGCGAACCGCTCCGCGAAGGGCACGGAGGGCGGCACAAACAGGGATCCGCTCCGAGGGTGAGAGGGGTTAATGCTTCCGAGTGAAGCGCTCGCAAAAATGTGAGCGGAGCAGACGCGTGTGTGTGCGTGTGCGTGCGTGCGTGTATTCTTGTGAGCGTGTGTGTCTGTCTGTGTGTGTCTATGTGTGCGTGTATTCTTGTGAGCGTGCGTGCGTGTATTCTTGTGAGCGTGTGTGTCTGTGTGTATAATTGTGAGCGTGTGTGTTTGTGTGTATTCTTGTGAGCGTGTGTATTTGTGTGTGTGTGCATGCATGTGCGTATTCTTGTGAGCGTGTGTGTCTGTGTGTATATTTGTGAGCGTGTGTGTTTGTGTGTATTCTTGTGAGCGTGTGTGTCCATATGTGTGTGCGTGTATTCGTGTGAGCGTGTGTGTCTGCGTCTGTGCGAACCCGGCAACCCGAGTTCGATTCCCACTCACGGCCAACGCCATTGACGATTATCTGAACCGGTCCTGGGCCTCCCCTAGGTCGACTCAGCCTCAAATCAGTACCTGGTGCAATGTGCAAAAAAAACTCTGCCACGAGGGAGACAAAGGCGGCGGGCGTGGTGCTCGCCACTCACCCCCTCGTGTGCCGTGTCAGCCTTCGTAGGTGCTCACCTCGCTGACAGCACTTGCCCCAACATCCTATTAAGGCTATACGGGGGATATTTGCTTTGTGTGTGCGTGCGTGTATGCTTGTGATATTGCATGTGTGTGCATGCGTTTGAGTCTGCGTGTGTGTGCGCGTGTGTGCGTGTGTGTGCACGCTTGTCTTCACATCCACGTACGCCTTGCTTGTTTAGGACATGCCCTTCTCATCCCATCCCATCGCCCCATCTCCTCCATCGCATCCCTACCCCACCTCTGCGAGAATCTGTCTCCCGCTCGCTCACTCGCTCGCTCTCTCTCCGTGCGCGCGAGCCCCGTTTTTAACGAGGGTCTAATTCACTCGTGAATTTCTCGACACTGACGGATTTGATCGCTGTGATTTAGCCGCGTAACGCGCTTACGGTTTTTTTTGTTTTAGTTTTTTTTTGTAACGCCGTGTTCTCTGGCTCACGACGCCGTTTCTGCCCCCCCCCACCCCCTGCCCCCCCCCGCATTTTGAAGCAAAAAACAAAGTTCGCGTGCATCTTACGATCGTGCACGCATGGCGCGCGTGCTGTGTGTGTGTGTGTTGATGTGCTCGTGGGGAGCGGTGGTGTAGTGGTTAGCGCTACGCTGCGCTACGAACCCGGCGACCCGAGTTCGATTCCCGCTCACGGCCAACACCCAGTGACGATTATCTAAACCGGTCCTGGTCCTCCCCTAGGTCGACTCAGCCTCGAATGAGTACCTGGTGCGGTGTGTAAACATCGCCACTGGGGAGACAAAGGCGGTCGGGCGTGGTGCTGGCCACCCACCCCCTCGTGTGCCGTTCCGGCCTTCATAGGTGCTCGCTAACAGCGCTTGCCCCTACAGTCTGTTAAGGCTATGCGGGGGATCTTTGTCTTTTGTATGCGCGTGTGTGTGTATGCGCGTGTGTGCGTGTATGCGCGTGTGTGTGACGATAATCTGAACCGGTCCTGTGCCTCCCCTAGGTCGATGTGTGAACATCGCCACTGGGGAGACAAAGGCGGCCGGGCGTGGTGCTGGCCACCCACCCACTCGTGTGCCGCTCTGGCCTTTGTAGGTGCTCGCAAACAGCACTTGCCCAAACAGTCTGTTAGCTTATATGGGGGATCTTTGTCTTTGTGCGTGGAGCGGTCGTGGAAGTGGGTAGCGCATCGCGCTGCGCTACGAACCCGGTGATCCCAGTTCGATTCCCGCTCACGGCCAGTAACAGTGGCGAGTTTTTTTAAACGGGTCCCGGGCCTCCCCTAGCTCGACTCAGCCTTAAAATGAGAACTTCATACGTCGTGTGAAATATCAGCGCTGGTGAGACAAAGGCGGCCGGGCGTGAAAAAACAAATCACGACGTTTCGGACGCAACACGAGCGTCCGTTATCAGGTGGGACAACGACAGCAACAATTGCTTAAGTAGTCCAGGTAATATGTGAGACCTCCCCGTGCCATGTGAACGACACGCTGGGTTGTTGTCACATTGCCCCAGCCATTCCGTGATGTCGACTTCCCCATCCATGGTCAGGCCCAGGATCAAGACCTTCCTCTCCTCCCTTGCCCTTGACTGATCCGGTCTCTCTCTCTCTCTGTCTCCCTCCCTCCCTCTATCTCTTTTGTTTTAAGTCAAACATACTTTATTAAACAAATCGAGGTACATTGCGATACGTGACGACACTGCAATAGTGTGAGGCATGTAACTTTACATTCATTTCAAAATATTCTTACATTCAATGCGTGCACTGAATTGTACATGCACAAATAATGTTTTATTATGTTGTGTGGAGTAATTTGCATAAACCCGCAGTCAGGCGTGCGAGGTGGCTTTGATTTGGGGGTTGGAGCGTTGATACGGCAAGGATAATTATGGATTAAAATCCATGCTGGGCACTCTTTAAGCGGAGTTCCTCAATGAAGTGAGTTGAAGTCTTAAGCTCGCTCTCTCTCTCGAGATGAAATCAACAGACCGGCTGTTTCGAGTCGGCATCTTCACACGCGGTCATGTTTGAGCTCCGCTGTAAAAGTCCACGTCGTGTTTGACAGAGACTCTAGCAGGCTCATACAGAGTGTCACGCGGAGACCCGCGGAACCCACGCAGAGACCCTCAATCAGAATCTCTATTCATGCCGGAGAAATCCGATGAGCTATGAAGCTCCGTTGCAACAGACGCACATGGGACTCGTTCATTCACAACGATTCTAGATTTGAAGTTTTCGTGACTGCAAGGATTCATACTCTTAGGTTTTTTCGGTAAAGTCACGTGGGTGAAAGAAAGCGCGCCGCTTAAGTGGTGTGCTAAGTTGTCCCCACCTGAAGAAGGACGCTTGTGTTGCGCCCGAAACGTCGTGATTTAATTTATTTTAATTTTTTACCTACGTGACTTTACCGACAAAAACCAAAGACTATAAATTCACAATGAGCCTCTCAGAACGGCTTGCAAGGTTTACGGCGCCATAGCAACCGTTAGTATCGTCGTTCTTAGTCATGGACCGTGTTTATATATAGATCTGTAAATTGTTTCTAGACTTGCCCTCCCACTCCACCACCCCGCGCCCGTACCTACCCGCCTGCCCCCGCCATAGCAATGTGGAATTTCCATCGGTGGCTCGGAGATGACCCACCGGTGCGACTCACCGCTCCCATCGAGCGCCATCACATCCACCCCTCTGTTTCTCCACAAATCTGCCCGCCTGATGAAGCCGCTGGTAATTACTGGGCGAAAGGTCACGGCATTCGAGATTGTGAATGCTGTGGATCCGCTCTCTCCAACACGCAACCTTAGTGCTGAACTCGTCACGAATTGGCACGTTCTGTTTACGTGACGTCACCTCGTTGGCTACGTCGGGTGGTGGCGGGTTCAACGCCCGACTCCGTGTGAAACTACAATGGAGAGTGTTGGAGGAGGGAGGCCTGGGAGTTGGGTGACAGTCGGCCCTGCTGTAAAACGAGGATTCGGCTTCAAATATTTACCTGCACCCCCCCCCCCCCCCCACAGTTCGTTAATTCACCTACGGAGGGAGGGGGGTAAGGGGAGAGGGGGGGAGGGGCTGGAGGTGAGGAGGGGGGGGTGCTCGCAGGCCCCCTAAACGGGCGCTGCGCCGTTATTGATGGGCATCTTGTCGAGCCCATTACGCTGACGCGAAGTGTGGAGCGGCGTGATTACAGCTCGCGTGCGCTCTCTCTCCCGCGCTTTCTCCCTCCCTCACTCTCTCCCTTTTTTTTAATGCTTTGCTTTATGTAACCTCCCCTCTCTCTGCCCCCCCCTCTCTCTCTCTACCCCCTCTCGCTCTCTCTCTCCTTCTCCCTCTCGCTCTCTTTTTTTTTACTACGACAAGTGCTGCATCTGCACACAGTCCTTCTCGCAGTCCTACGGCCTCCGACGGTAGCTCAAATCAGCATGCAGAGCTCTCCGTTTTCTGCCACCGAGCACACGGCCTCCTCCAGCGCCCACTGCTCCTTGAAGGCCGGCACGGCGTGGGTCAGCAGCTCATGGCGGAACTCCGGTCCACACACCCTGGCTCCGACCAGAGCGCGGAAGATGCCCAGGCTGCTGGCCGGACGTTTCCCCTCCAGGGCCACCTTCCTCGCCCTGTAAATGGCGAGCTTGGCATAGCCGACGAGCACGTTGACCAGCCTCTGAAGATGTTGGGTATCCAAAGATGAGGACCGTCGGGGAGAAGTGGAGGCTGAACCTTAGGAGGATGTTTCTCAGGACCTTGAACAACAAGTCCAGGCTCTTGCACTCCACGTATTGGTGCACCACCATCTCCACTTTACCGCAGAACCAGCACTCCGGGGACGTGTCGGTGAAGCGCGCCAGGGAGGCGTTGGTGGTGACGGTGCCGTGGGCGATGCTCCAGCTGAGATCGCCGATGCGGTTGTACGTCGGGCTGCAGTAGAGTTGCCTCCAGCGAGGCCTCTCCGGAGAGACGCAGGGCAGCAGGGCAGCAGGGCTCTCCTCCAGGCACATGGTCCTTGTGGCTCCTCAGGGTGTCCTGTTGGTGAAACGGGACCATGTAGGAGTCGAGCACCTTCCTCTTTACATTTGCGAAGGCCATCTCCGGTAGGTCTCCCAGCCGGCACAGGTCATGATCCGCCTTCGCTTGTCGGCATTGGCGATGCAGCGGCACGACGGAGAGCTCCGGTGGAGGGGGACCGAGAGGGGCCTCGTCATCCCCAACGCCGATGGGGGGCGTTCTCCCCGCTGCCGCTGAGAAGGCCCCCTTGGCTTCGGCCAGGATCCGGGCAGCCACCCGGAGCGACTGCAGCCCTGTCTTTGCGGCCATGTCTGCTGGTCCGAGCCACCGGCCCTGTGTTCCAGGCTCCACCAGATCTCCCATCTTGGTGAGCCGCGCATTGGCGAGGCGCCTCTCCGTGCCGGGGGTGGCGGTGGTGGATGGCAGCTTTGTCTGCGGGTTCCTGAGGATCGGTTCGAAGACCAGATCCTCGGCCGATCGTGGCTGGTTCAGCCTCCTGACAGGGCGAGGGAGCTCCACGTCTTGCAGGACGCTCCTGTAGAAAGGTGGCAGCTGTCCCAGTGGGAGGCCCTGCAGGTCCAAGTAGAATAGTTGTTTGGAGCGCTGCAGACCCCCCCAGCTGTTTCAGGAGGAAGCAGGCCGTGACGCTCCAGGCCCTCGCTCTCTCTCCCGCGCTCTCTCTCCCACTCTCGTACGCTCTCCCACTCTCTCCCTCGCTCTCTCTCTCTCTCTCCCTCGTTCTCCCACCCACTCTCTCCCACTCTCGCACGCTTTCCCTCCCACTCCATCCCACTCTCTCCCACTCCCTCCCACTCTCCCTCCCACTCTCCCCCACTCTCTCCCACTCTCCCTCCCACCCTCTCCAACTCCCGCCCACTCTCCCCCACTCCCTTCCACTCTCTCCCACCCTCTCCCACTCTCCCTCGCTCTCCCTCCCACTCTCCCTCGCTCTCCCTCCCACTCTCCCCCACTCTCTCCCACTCTCCCTCCCACCCTCTCCAACTCCCGCCCACTCTCCCCCACTCCCTTCCACTCTCTCCCACCCTCTCCCACTCTCCCTCGCTCTCCCTCCCACTCTCTCCCACTCTCCCTCGCTCTCCCTCCCACTCTCCCTCCCACCCTCTCCAACTCCCGCACGCTCTCCCTCCCACTCTCCCTCCCACCCTCTCCAACTCCCGCACGCTCTCCCCCACTCCCTTCCACTCTCTCCCACCCTCTCCCACTCTCCCTCGCTCTCCCTCCCACTCTCTCCCACTCTCCCTCGCTCTCCCTCCCACTCTCCCTCCCACCCTCTCCAACTCCCGCACGCTCTCCCTCCCACTCCCTCCCACTCTCGCACGCTCGTCACGCGTCACTGTTCGCAGTTGCCAATGGTAACGGCCGCGCTTGCGCCCGCGTGTTCTCACCAACTCGACGTCTTCACCGCCGTTTAATGTTCGCCGTTGCGCGCAGACCCTCAGAGGAAGAGAGAGCGAGAGAGAGAGTTCATTTTATTATTAATTTTTTAAATATATTCGTTATTGTAGTTGTTGTTATTGTGCGGGTTTTTTTTGTTAACTCGCTCCCTGTGGTCTCCTTTCTGTTGCGCGGCCACGATCGTTTGTCGAGATCCTCGCTGGGGATTCGGACCCCGGACGAAGATGATTGCTCTCACCGCCTCACTCTCCCTTCTCATCTCACTCTACTCCCCTCCACGCATTCTCCTGCCTCTCCCCTCTCATCTCACTCTACTCCCCTCCACGCACTCTCCTGCCTCTCCCCTCTCATCTCACTCTACTCCCCTCCACGCACTCTCCTGCCTCTCCCCTCTCATCTCACTCTACTCCCCTCCACGCACTCTCCTACCTCTCCCCTCTCATCTCACTCCACTCCCCTCCACGCACTCTCCTGCCTCTCCCCTCTCATCTCACTCTACTCCCCTCCACGCACTCTCCTACCTCTTCCCCTCTCATCTCACTCTACTCCCCTCCACGCACTCTCCTACCTCTTCCCCTCTCATCTCACTCCACTCCCCTACACGCACTCTCCTGCCTCTACCCCTCTCATCTCACTCAACAGTCTGCTAAGGCTATACGGGGGATCTTTGTCTTTGTATAAGAGTATAGGTGCTCGCTAACAGCACTTGCCCCAACAGTCTGCTAAGACTTTACGGGGGATCTTTGTCTTTGTATATGAGTGATGGTGCTCGCTAACAGCACTTGCCCCAACAGTCTGCTAAGGCTATACGGGGGATCTTTGTCTTTGTATATGAGTGTAGTTCCTCGCTAACAGCACTTGCCTCCAACATTCTGCTAAAACCTAAGAGTTTGAATCCTTGCAGTCACGAAAGCTTCAAATCTAGAATAGTCTGCTAAGGCTCTACGTGGGGGGATATTTTATTATTGGCGTGCGAGAGAGTCGCGGGTTCGATCCGGGAACCCTGACGGTACCAGTCGTTGTTGATTTCGAGTCCGCGTGCTCCCCCCGCACACAATCTCTCCCTCGCGCCGTGAGTGGTCACGTGCATTGCTCTCCAACATCACGCGCCGTTTAGATTATTAGGCCACGGCCTATAAATTCCCGCGTGATGATTACATAAGCCACTTCGATGGGCTATCATCATCGCGTGTGGTGGCCAGGTCGCCTCTCAAGGAAAGCTAATAGCTCAGTGGGCTTTTACCTGCTAAATGAAGTAGTAACAGTCGTGGCAATGCACGCACGCACACAGGCAAAGATCCCCCGTATAGCCTTCACGGAATGCTGGGGCAAGTGCTGTTCGCGCGCACAGATGAAGACCGACACGGCGCACGTGGTGGTGGGTGGCCAGCACCACGCCTAGGCCGCCTTTGTCTCCCCGATTGGCGATGTTTACACAACGCACCAGGTACTCATTTGAATCTGAGTCGACGTAAAGGAGGGCTGGGACCGGTTCAAGCGTCTGCGACTAATGTTGATTGTGAGCGGGAATCGAACTCGGGTCGCCGGGTTCGTTGAGCAGCGCGCTAATCGCTGCACCACCGCTCCCCACAAAAGCACGCGCACCGATACCAACACCCCGCCATTCGCCACTAAGTGACGGTAACGTCACCACGGCGCCTGTGCCAGGCCAGGTGCACTTTGAGGCCACGTGAAGTGTCGCTGACAGGAGGTCACGGGACAGACCCAGCAGGCGCCATGGGCTGGCTGACTGAGATGACCGGTAGATGCACCATCACCTGTACCCCCCCCCCCCCCCCCCCGACTGTGCCAACTTGCTGCATTTTATCCGCCCGGCGCTCAGCTCGTTGTTGTGAGCGTTGCTCCTCAGTTGTCGTTGGAGGGCGACTGCCTCCAACTGCCCAGTAGCGTCCTTCATGAGCCTCCTTCACGCACGCAACATTCTCCCACACCGCAAATTCCGTTTTCTACTAATTTGGCCTTGGCTACACCCAAACAGTCGCTCCCCCGTCAACCCTCGCTGCAACATGGCCGGCCCAACGTCCACTTAGCTGCTACTGCTGCCTTCTGCACAGCTCTCCATGACGCTTGTGGTTTATGTACGTAACTTATTTCGCGCCGCACATAGCCAACCGTGCTTATCGGGGGGTGCGGGGGAAGGCCAACAATTTTTCAGCACAAAAATAAATTCCAAATGTCAATGGGTTTTCAATCGAGATGATTCAAAAGTGCACAGCTCCCCCGTCGGCTTCCTAATATCGGGACGGAAGAGCGTTCCAGACGGCCGCAGAAGCGCATCCGAGAGAGCGCGCGATGCGGTGGCCCGTCTTTTGTTCGATGGCGAGGACGAGCGCAGTTTGCGTGATGCTTTGTATTGCTTGACGAGACCAGCAAGGTATTTTGGGTAATTTGTGGCAAGCACTTTTCGTCGACGTTTCACTCCACGTGCTTAACACACCCCCCACCCCCACCACGCATGATCTGGAACGTCCCTTCCCCCTCGCCGTCCGTGACATCGACTCCCTGCGTTGGTCAAAGTCCAGGCTCATGGCCGAGCTTTCCATCGGCTAGGAATATCTGATTCGCCCCGCTGGAGAGTGGTACGCGGATAGAGATTCCACAGAACTAATCCTGAGATCCCTGATTCGGGGGACGGCAGGTCAGCTCTGACCCCGCACGCAATCGTCGCGACATTTCGTTTTTCCATTTTTATTTCCTAAATGAACCAACAAACAATTTTACAAATTGTCCTACGTGCTCGGCACGCTCCATGAATTCAATTTTTTTTCTTCCCCCCCCCACCCGCCCAACCTCGCTTCCTCCCACAGGAAAAACAAGTGCAGAGAGCTTCCTCCACTAAATTGAATTTGGGGCTCTTAAAGAATTGCCTCATGAAAGGATTGCTTCTGCGCTCTTCTCCCACGAGTGGATCTATTTATTTATTTCCACCCACCACCACCTCTCGACCCCCCCCCCTAACCTCCTCTCCCCCGCCCCCCCACCACCACCACCACCGCTGGGGTTGTGAAGCGAGTGCCCGTTCGTCGAGAGGAGCGGCCGGGGGGGATTTTTGTAGCGCTAATCCGGCGAGCGCACGCATCCCCGGCCGCGGGAATTAATCTTCGGTACAAATGAGAGACAGGAAGAGAGAGAGAGGGCAGGAGGGAGAGAGATCGAGAGGGCAGGAGAGCGAGAGATAGAGAGGGCAGGAAAGAGAGATCGAGAGGGCAGGAGAGCGAGGGCAGGAGAGCGAGAGATCGAGAGGGCAGGAGAGAGAGGGCAGGAGAGCGAGAGATCGAGAGGGCAGGAGAGAGAGGGCAGGAAATAGAGATCGAGAGGGCAGGAGAGCGAGAGATCGAGAGGGCAGGAGAGAGAGGGCAGGAGAGCGAGAGATCGAGAGGGCAGGAAAGAGAGATCGAGAGGGCAGGAGAGAGAGGCCAGGAGAGATAAATAGAGAGCAGGAGAGAGAGGGAGGAGGGGGGGCAGGAGAGTGTGGGGAAATGAGAGCAATCGAGAGATAATGAGCAGAGCAGGAAAGCGAGAGAGCGATAGAGAGAGAGAGTGAAAGGGGGGGGAGCGAGGCAGAGAGACACACAGAGAGTGAGGGAGAGTTCAAGATGGGGGGGAGAGAGCGAGGCAGAGATACACAGAGAGAGAGGGAGAGTTCAAGTTGGGGGGGGGGGAGTGAGGCAGAGAGACACACAGAGAGAGAGAGACAAGGGAGAGTTCAAGTTGGGGGGGAGTGAGGCAGAGAGACACACACAGAGAGAGAGAGCGAGGGAGAGAGACACACACAGAGAGATAGCGAGGGAGAGTTCAAGATGGGGGGAGTGAGGCAGAGAGAGACATAGAGAGAGACAAGGGAGAGTTCAAGATGGGGGGGGGGGAGAGGCAGAGAGACACACAGAGAGAGACAAGGGAGAGTTCAAGATGGGGGGGGGGGGGAGAGGCAGAGAGACACACAGAGAGAGAGCGAGCGAGGGAGAGTTCAAGATGGGGGGGGGGGAGAGAGCGAGGCAGAGAGAGACCAATTTAAAAAAAAACTGAACAAAAAACTAAATGATGAACGAAGCAAAGTGCCGACTACACCGTGCATCTTCTTGTTTCGTCTGATCGTAAAAAAAAAGAGAGAAACCAAGAGCGAGAGTGCACGAGAGTTTGAGTTGTCAAACCCAATTCTATCGCTGCCAGCGGCAAGAACCACTGGAGCCGATTTCGATACCGAGTCGCGTCGAATCCGGCGTCACGGAACGCGCACACACACCGCGTCACGGAGCGACGAATGACCTCGTTAAAAAATCACGTTCAGAATGACGTTCGCGCCGACGCAGACGGCTTGACCGCCTACCCCCCCGCCGTGCAAAGGACACGCGCGCGTCGCCGGCACTCGAGTGGCTTTCGAAGTGCTCCCAGCTGGAGCCGCGTCTCGAAGCAGGAGCGTCGGCATTGCCACCACAGAGCAGCCGCGAGTGTCGCCCTCACAGCGTCTCGTGAACCGTGGTGCCATCTTTTGCTCGGGATCAGGTGAAGTCTGCAAGATCGTGGCGCTTGCGTGCCAGGTAAGGCAGCCCCGTATACGGAACTGCTTTTGTAAAAAAAGGCACCTCCAGGATCCGGAAAAAGGACTCCAAAAGCCCGTAACATTTGGGTTGAGCCGCGGACACCCCATGTACTGGTTTGGCCAGATCAAGTTCAAGTTCAAGTTCATTTATTAGGTAGAGCCCTGTGAGCCATTCGGCTCTTGAATCGGGTGCAACCACAACAAACAAAAAACACAAACATGAACAAAAAACATCTTAAAGTGAATATGTGACTGAGTGCAAACAGAAAATCCAAGAAAAGACAGTAAAATATTGCAGAAAAAGCATCGTGTACAAAAATGTGCAAAAATCCCAATGGGATGCAACTCAAACAACAACAACAACCTCAAGACAACTTAGATTAAGGCCATCAGTCTAACTCTGTACTACAACAAACAAACATGGCCAAACCAAACAACTTCCCTGGCACCGCAGAACGCTACACAGAGTCCGGTTCCCGCTGGGGAGATTCGGCTGAGCCACGCGGCCGAGGGCACCGCCCAGTGCGCTAACCTCCACTGGAGGTCACCGGCATCGTCTGGCGATGGGAGGCGTGGTACATCTGCTTCCACAGCGGCGCCGGCCTCTATTAGGGGAGAGGAACGATCTCTCAATTTTGTGTCCGGTAGGGTCACCATTCTCTTTGGTTCTTTCGGTAAAGTCACGTAGGTATAAAAATACAAAAAATCACGACGTTTCGGGTGCAACACAAGCGTCCGTCATCAGGTGGGAAGCTTGTGTTGCGCCCGAAACGTCGTGATTTATTTCATCTCATTTTTCTACTCTACGTCACTTTACCGAAAGAACCGAAGAGTATGGATTTCTGCAGTCACGAAAGCTTCAAATCAAGGTTCAGCA
This sequence comes from Lampetra fluviatilis, assembly GCF_964198595.1. Classification (NCBI taxonomy): domain Eukaryota; kingdom Metazoa; phylum Chordata; class Hyperoartia; order Petromyzontiformes; family Petromyzontidae; genus Lampetra; species Lampetra fluviatilis. Next base: position 5,817,844 of record NC_136312.1, on the reverse strand, counting down.
TTGTCCTGAAAATGCAGCGCCGATGCGCAGCACGATACGGAGCGATCGCTTTGGGGGAACTCTTCAGGGACACTCCCCTGCAGCAGAGGTCGCAACCGGGTACCCGATACCCGTACCCTACCCGATACCCGGCTACCCGTACCCGGCCGGGTACGGGTAGCCGTTTGCGACCTCTGCCCTGCAGCCCCCGATCTTCAGTCGCTTTGCCAGAGAGAGTCACGGCGACCGGGAGGCTGAGTGCAGGAAAAGCGCAACTCCGGGATGGGGGAGGAGGGGTGTCCGCCGGTGTCCCTCCAGCACCGCCAGCTTCAAACGCAGCTCGTGCCATTGGTGAGTGCAGGGGGGGGGGGGAGCGAGAGAGAGAGAGTAGCAGAGTGAGAGAGTGAGAGACTTTTACTGGTAGAAACCTCCAAGTTACACCAGCCCAACAGGGGATTATTGTGTCCGTCGTGCAGGTAGGGGCTGGGTGGGGAGGGAGGGGCTGGGTTGGGAGGGGAGGGTGGGGAGGGGCTGGGTGGGGGTGGGAGGGGTGGGGCTGGGTGGGGAGGGGCTGGTCACCCCGTGGTGCCCTTATAAAACTCAACGTTTAACTTACTCACGCCGGCTTGTGCCCGCCCTCACAATCGGGCATATTTGCGGAATACACCACGCCGCCGTTGACCCTGGCCATTGACCCAACGCTCCTACCAGCTCCCTCCGCAGGAATGTGTTAGACCACTTTCACTGCTGCCAGCAGCAACAGCACCGGAGCCGATTTCGATACGAAACACAAAGTCACCGGCGACAAATAACCGAACGCAATAACAAAACAAAAGCCACGCGCTACGGCACGTGGCGCTGCACGCGCCACCCACGACGAAAAAAACGTCACGTGGTGGTGGTGGTGGTCGCGCACGCCCGCCGAGCGAGCACGTTAGAAAGGTGAAAAGGGTGGTGGCCGCTCACGCCGGCACGGAGGAGGGCTTTTCCGAGCGAGAGAGCGATAGATAAGAGATAGTGTGTGAGATCAAGAGAGCGAGAGAGAGCGAGCATGAGTGAGAGCGAGACAGCGCGAGAGAGAGAGTTAAAAGGAGACTTTTGACTTTTAAACAACTTTTATTGCCGCCAGCAGCAAAAGCACTGGAGGCGATTTCGATATGAAATACACAAAGTCACCAGCAAACAAAAGAAAATAAACGCTACAAATCGACGCGCTGTGCCGCTAAAAGCACCGCGCACAACTCAAAAGAACGAGAGAGATGGGGAGAGAGCGAGGGCAACAGAGAGGGTGTGTGTGAGAGCCAGGGAGAAGCGACGAGTGAGAAAGCACGAAGTATGAAGTGGAGACGGCGGCGCACCAATACGTGGAGTGCAAGAGCCTGGACTTGTTGTTCAAGGTCCTGAGAAACATCCTCCTAAGGTTCAGCCTCCACTTCTCCCCGACGGTCCTCATCTTTGGATACCCAAAGGGCGACGGACCCCAACATATTCAGGGGCTGGTCAACGTGCTCGTCGGCTACGCCAAGCTCGCCATTTACAGGGCGAGGAAGGTGGTCGTGGAGGGGAAACGTCCGGCCAGCAGCCTGGGCATCTTCCTCGCTCTGGTCGGAGCCAGGGTGTGTGGGCTGGAGTTCCGCCATGCGCGGCTGACCCACGCAGTGCCGGCCTTCAAGGAGCAGTGGGCGCTGGAGGAGGCCGTGTGCTCGGTGGCAGATGACGGGGAGCTCTGCATGCTGATATGAGCTACCCGTCGGAGGCCGTCGGACTGCGAGAAGGGCTGCGTGCAGAACGAGCGAGAGCGAGAGGGGGGGGTACATAAAGCAAAGCATTAAAAAAAATACGGAATGATGAACGAAGCAAAGTGCCGACTAAACCGAGCATCTTCTTGTTTCCACTGATCATAAAAAAAAAGAGCGAGAGCATGAGTGAGAGCGAGACAGCGAAACAGCGAGAGTTATCGGGAGAGAACGAGAGAGATGGGGAGAGAGAGCGAGGTCAACAGAGAGAGAGTGTGAGAGCTAGGGAGAGGCGACGAGTGAGTGAGAGAGAGAGACATTGATTGAGCGAGACGGCGAGAGAGATAGGGAGAGTGCGGTTAGTGAGAGAGAGAGAGAGAGCAGTGTGAGAGATAGGGAGAAAGCGAGAGGACAAGGGAGGGGGAGTGAAAGAACGAGCGTGAGAGAGAGATCGGGAGAGAGCGAGAGAGAGAGAGTGAGCGAGAGAGCGAGCGAGGGCTACATAAAGCCCCGTTTAAAAAAAAAAATACGAAATGATGAACGAAACAAAGTGCCGAATACACCGAGCATCTTCTTGTTTCCACTGATCGTAAAAAAATAAAAAGAGAGAGAGTGAGTGCGTTTGTCGTAAATAAATCAAATATAAAATGTTTACGAATATTACATAGGAAACATAGGGGGGACATAGACATGGAGTAGGGAGAGAGGGGGTAGAGAGAGAGGGGGGGTATAAAGAGGGGGTAGAGAGAGAGGGAATGGGTAAGGAGAGCAGAGCGTGAAATCTTTTGTGGAATCTTTCATTAAAAATCGAGGGGTGGGGGGGTGGCACATAAAGCAAAACATTGAACAACAAAACAAAAACAATTGCGATAGAGAATTGACGAATGATACAGTGAGAGTGAGATCGTGAGAGAGCGAGAGGGAGAGTGGAGCGCTAGAGAGAGAGCATCGCATCAGGCTCCGCGCATCACTTGTTCTGTTTTAAATATCGCGAGGAGGGAGAGCTGACAAGTCGCAGTGGCAAATCCGGGACCCTCGCTTCCCGCACTGATTGATTACACAGCCGAGAGGGGCACGTGCCGCGCGCGTGTGTGTTTGTGTGTCTGTCTGTGTGTGTGTCTGTATTTGTTTGTATGTCTGTGTGTGTTTGTGTGTCCGTGTGTATCTGTATTTGTTTGTATGTCTGTGTGTGTTTGTATGTCTGTGTGTGTTTGTGTGTCTGTGTGTGTTTGTGTGTCTGTGTGTATCTGTGCGTGGTGCGGTATTGTAGTAGTTAGCGCGCTGCGCTATCAACCTAGCGACCCGGGTTCGATTCCCGCTCACGTCCAACACCATTATCTGAACCGGTCCTGGGCCTCCTCTAGGTCGACTCAGCTTGAAATGAGGACCTGGTGCGGTGTGTAAACATCGCCACTGGGGAGACAAAGGCGGTCGGGCGTGGTGCTAGCCACCCACCCCCTCGTGTACCGTTCCGGCCTTCATAGGTGCTCGCTAACAGCACTTGCCCCTACAGTCTGTTAAGGCTATACGGGGGATCTTTGTCTTTTGTGGTGCTGACCACCCACCCACCTTGTGTGCCGTGCCGGCCTTCATAGGTGCTGGCTAGCAACACCTTGTCCCGACAGCCCGTGAAGTCTACACGGGTGGTCTTTGTGTGTCGGTGTGCGTTCTGTCCGTGTGTGTGTGTGTAGCACGGTGGTCAGCGCGACCCGAGTTCATTTCCCGTAACCTGTCCTGGGCCTCCCCTAGGTCGACTCAGCCTCACATGAGTTCCAGATGCGCTGTGTAGAAACAGCGCCACTGGGGAGACAAAGGCGGTCGGGCGTGGTTGCTGGCCACCCACCTCACCTCGTGCGGGCCTTCATAGGCGAGCATCACTTTCCCCCAACAGTCCGTCCTAGTGGTACAAGGGGCCACCTTTGTCTTTAATTTTGTCTCTTTTCGAAAGGTTGGGAAGACAACCGCGGGAGACGTAGGGGGCTGTCCGGGGCGGGGGTGGGGGGGGGGAGGTGGTCGACCGCACTTCCTCGACTCTCGGAGTGGAGAGGAAGGCTACGGTGACGTGAATGGATTCTTCCCGCGAGACAAAAGGCAAAAGCGTCGTAATTGGAGCGCAGGTGAATTGGCAACCTGTGGAGAGAATTGAGACTCCGGTGTTGGGGGTGGAAGGGGGTGGGGGGAGGGGGCATTTTTGCTCACGGAGAACGGAGGAGCGTCGTTGCGTGCCGGAGTGAGTGGCACTAATTACGGGCCAGGAGCCGAGACTTGGCGGAGCTGCTCGTGGACGATTGAGCTCCCCGGAGGAGCCGCCGTTCCTTCTCGTTGCCTTCCCTGCGTCACGCGATCACGGCACCCGATGATGGCGACAGTGACGACGACGATGACGACGATGATGCCTAATTATCGTTCTGTATCGGTCAGAGGTGCGGCCAGGTGGCCGGAGAGTTTCATCTAGGTGGGGGTTCGAAATCCATTTTTTTCGTCCGCCCGCCGCACCGACCGACCGACCGTGAGTTGTTGATGTCACTTAAAAGGGGGTCTCAGAATGTTGGGATCTCTATTTGGGTCTCCGTGGGCACCTTCGTGCAGTCATTGGTGGCCAGGCTAAGACCCATCAACTCCATGCACACTTGAGAACCCGGTTTGATCACAACTAAAGTCTACACGCACGCACGCACGCACGCACGCACGCACGCACGCACGCACGCACGCACGCACGGGTTTTTTTCTTCTTTACGTGAATCTGTGTCTCTATGCGAGTCTAAGGCTCTCTATATGAGTCTAAGGGTCTCTATGTGAGTCTAAGGGTTTCTACGTGAGTCTAATGGTCTGAATGCGAGTCTTAGTGTATCTATGCGAGTCTAAGGGTCTGTGCGAATCTAAGCCGATATATGTGAGTCTAAGGCTTTATATGTGAGTCTAAAGGGTAAATATACGAGTCTAAGCATCGATGTGAGTCTAAGGGTTTCTACATGAGTCTAAGGGTCTCTATGTGAGTCTGAGGCTCTCAATGTGAGTCTAAGGCTCTCTATATTAGTTTGAGGGTCTCTACGTGAGTCTAAGCGTCTCTTTGTGAGTCTAATGGTCTCAATGCGAGTCTTAGTGTATCTATGCGAGTCTAAGGGTCTGTGCGAATCTAAGGTAAACTATGTGAGTCTAAAGGTCTCTATGTGAGTCTAAGGCTCTCAATATGAGTCTAAGGGCCTCTATGCGAGTCCACGGGTTATCTAAATGAACTCTATCGATCTCTACGCAGCAATCATTGGTGAGCAGGCTGAGAATCATCAACTTGCAGCGCTTGAGCTCTGTTTCAGCACCCTAAACCTCTGACCTCTGAGCCAGCCGGCCGCCTCTTGCGTCCGACGTGCGCACGTGAGACACGCACAGGGCCTCAGTTGTGCGTTCGCGTGAGTCACACAAAGCCTCGGTTCCGTATTGGCGAAGGGAGCGCCACGCCGTGCCGTGGCGCTTTGAGCCGCAGTGGCCCACATCAGATGGCTCAACGTGGCAGTACGCGCGCGATTTATTTACTAAACTATTCAAAACAATGATAATTGTTTTTTTACCCTTTTATCTGGCAAGAAAACTGACACCTTTTTTACAAGGAGTCATGTTTGCATCGACCACAATACCTGCAGTCATAATGCAAACAAAAAACACAACTCTGATCATGTATGCACTGTCCTTGAAATTGATTGGTCCACACCCGAGACAGCTTTCTTTAGAGCCTAGTCTCACATGGTGTTGGACCAGATGACGCCAAAAGGCGCACAACTCAAGGACAATGCACTATCAGAGTACGCATTTACACCATTGGAACCTCATTTGCAGGCAGCAAAATATGATAATTGTTTTTTTACCCTTTTATCTGGCAACAAAACTGACACCTTTTTTACAAGGAGTCATGTTTGCATAGATTACAATACCTGCAGTCATAATGCAAACAAAAAACATAACTTTTTTGCGCCTTTTGGCGTCATCTGGTCCAACACCATGTGAGACTAGGCTCTAAGGAAAGCTGTCTCGGGTGTGGACCAATCAACTTCAAGGACAGTGCATAGATTATCAGAGTTATGTTTTTTGTTTGCATTATGACTGCAGGTATTGTGGTCTATGCAAACATGACTCCTTGTAAAAAAGGTGTCAGTTTTGTTGCCAGATAAAAGGGTAAAAAAACAATTATCATATTTTTTCTTCTGGCAAATGAGGTTCCAATGGTATTCAAAACTATTTTCTTGTTTTTACTTTACCAGGTAAAAGGCCCACTGAGCTACATGGCTCATTTTCAGAAGTGACCTGGTCACAAATTATTTATTGACTAAACTATTCAAAACTATTTTCTTGTTTTTACTTTACCTGGTAAAAGGGCCACTGAGCTACATGGCTCATTTTCAGAAGTGACCTGGTCACAAATGATTTATTGACTAAACTATTTCAAACTAAATTTATATTTTGATTTAACCAGGTAAGGCCTCCCCGCTGAGCTACGTGGCTCTGTTTAAGAAGCACCCTGGCACACAAATGGATAGCTCAACGAAGTGGCCCGTCTTCGCGCGGAAATTTATAACAGCAGCAGCAGCAGCCAAATACTCCGAACGCACGTTGGTTTTAAATGTGGAGGGCAAAAAAAAACGGAGGACGCAGAGAAAAATCAACGCGACCACGGGGGAAAGAGAGAGAGAGGGAGAGAGACACCGCAAACTCCAAATATCAAGCAGGCGTCGGGGTTTGGCATTGAACCAACGACCTCCTGCTTACCGGGTGTGGGAGTCAACGTCTCCTAGCCACCGTGGCGCCCCATTATTGGTCCTTCGCGGTAGCGAGCGAGTGCCGGCGATTTCGTTCCGTGATGCCGGGGTCACCCTGACCCCCTGATCCGCTCACTCGCTCGTTTCCAGCCCCTTAATTGCCCCTGTGCGTTTTTTTATGCTTTTGTTTTTGTTAATTATTCCAATTTATTTTTTGGATTGTTGTTGTTCAGACGGTTGAATGGTTAAACCTAAAGCGCAAAAAAAAAAACTACACGCGCTCAAAGATCGGTGGTCATGGCGACCCTAGGAATCGACTCGTTTGTGTTGGTTAGCGTTGGGCGTCCGCTCTGCGCGTTTCGCCCAAATTGCCGTGCGGCGCGAGTCCACACGGAGCACCCGCTCAGCGAGCAAAGTGTGGCCACCTTGAGTCGCTGTCGTCGTCATCATCGTCGTCGTCATTGTTGTCATCGTCATCTTCGTCGTCGTTATCATCATCATCGTCGTCGTCATCGCCATCATCATCGTCGTCGTCATTATCGTAGTCGTCGTCGTCATCGTTGTCGTCATCGTCGTCATTGTCGTCGTCATCGCCATCATCATCGTCGTCGTCATCATCGTAGTCGTCATCGTCATCTTCGTCGTCGTTATCGTCGTCATCGTCGTCATCTTCGTCGTCGTTATCGTCGTCATCGCCATCATCATCGTCGTCGTCATCGTTGTCATCATCGTCGTCATTGTCGTCGTCATCGTCGTCATCTTCGTCGTCGTTATCGTCGTCATCGCCATCATCGTCATCGCCACCATCGTCGTCGTCATCGCCATCATGATCGTCGTCGTCATCATCGTAGTCGTCATCGTCATCTTCGTCGTCGTTATCGTCGTCATCGCCATCATCGTCGTCATCATCGCCATCATCATCATCGTCGTCATCATCGTAGTCGTCATCGTCATCTTCGTCGTCGTTATCGTCGTCATCGCCATCATCATCGTCGTCGCCATCGCCATCATCCACTCTCACGCCTGCCTGCTCCTCTTTCTCAGCTTGCTCCTCTCGTCCCCTTTGCCGTCATCGCCGCGTCCACCCCACGGCCCGTCACGTCCTGCGTCCCCACGTGGAGCCCCGCCTCGCACTCTGCCTCCGTCGGCCCACCTCTCGGTCAACCCCCACCACTCTCTCAGATCGCTCCGCGGCCGCGACGTTTCTCCCTCCGTCGGGGTTCTCCTCTCGGCTCTTTTTACCCGTTTAACACGTGGCAGGCTTTCGCGACCAATATTATTCATAAATCAACGTTTTTGGATTTAGATCGCGTTATTTATAAATGTGTCGTAACCCTCCACCACTCGACACGGCCAATTAGTAAAAAAGTGTCACGTTGACAAAAGACAAATAGTTCACTGCTTTAGCCCCACCGGTGTGTTGAAGCGTGAAACCACAACATTTACAATTTGAGTAGCACGACGTTTCGCTGGTAATTGCATCCAGCATCATCGGGCAATTCGCCAGAATGGTGAGGTTCTGCTGTGTCTCCCGTTCTTATATAGAGCAGTAGCAGGGTGACGTCATCATTAAGGCTCTTTCTACCCGGCACGTCACGATCCATCCTCCTCCCATCGACTCCCGCGTCTTTTTCGAATCGACGCGCTCGAACGGTGACATTTCCCTGCTGCAGCGCACTCACTTGCGTCCCATCTCCTCTGGGTCAGCAATTACAATAATTTTCTTCGTTCTTTCGGTAAAGTCACTTAGAAGGGAAGTAATAAAATAATAAAAATAAAACATAATAAAATAATTCTCACGACGTTTCGGCCACAAGACAAGCGGCCGTCCTCAGGCGAAGACCAGGTCTGTCGAGGCGAAACGTCGTGAGAATTATTTTATTATGTTTAATTTTTATTATTTTATTACTTCGCTTCTACGTGACTTTACCGAAAGAACCAAGAAGATGAATCCCTGCAGTCACGAAAGCTTTAAATCGAAAAATTACAATAATAGTTAATTTTGCAGCCCTCTGTCAATCCACCGCTGGATGAAGACCTCCACCCCGAGACCGCGCCGTGCTGGGATGTTGCCTCCCTCCTATCCATGTCCATGTCCAGCCTCAAGAACCTTGACGCCTCCTCTGCCCACGACCGACTACTAATTCGCCCTCCCTTTCTCGCTCGATGAAATAGACACACCGACTGTCAATCTGCAGCGTGTCGAGACGCGGTCGCGTTTGAACGCCGTTTAAATCTCAGTTGTGAAATCGTGTGATCGTGCTTTACCCATCATCCCCCCCCCCCCCCGGGGGTCGATAAAATTAGTACCACTCTGTACGTATGTATGATGTTGCGTCGCACGTAGCCGACCGTGCTCATCGGAGGTGCGTGTTTTGTGGGCAAGTCAACAGCTGTCCTCTTATGGATTGACTCACCCCCCTCCCATCCCCACCTCCCCCACCATGGGAATGTGGAATTTCCATCACTGGCTCTGCAGCGACAGGAGATCGCTCCGACTTGCGCGGGCTGACGAAGGCGGCAACAGCCTGGCGCGGTGTTCAGAACACCGCAGGAATCCAAAGCGCCTATATTTAGTTAGTTAAGAAATTTTTATTTATTTATTTCCTTTCTTCTTCACCGATGTCTCCACGGATGTTTAGGTGCCCGCTCGCCATCGACGTTGAGCCTGTGGGCTGGGAACGGAAACTCTCAAAAGTCGCGGATTTATTCAGTGTTCATCCACGCGCGAGATTTTCGGATCGCGACACCGTGTTGAACGTGTATGTGCTCCCCATGTTCTGCAGAGTGTGTGTTGAACATGTATGTGCTCCCCATGTTCTGCAGAGTGTGTGTGTGTGTGTGTTGAACTTGTATGTGCTCCCCATGTTCTGCAGAGTGTGTGTGTGTGTTGAGCTTGTATGTGCTCCCCATGTTCTGCAGAGTATGTGTGTGTGTGTGTTGAACATGTATGTGCTCCCCATGTTCTGCAGAGTGTGTGTGTGTGTGTGTTGAACATGTATGTGCTCCCCATGTTCTGTAGAGAGTGTGTGTGTTGAGCTTGTATGTGCTCCCCATGTTCTACAGTGTGTGTGTGTGTTGAGCTTGTATGTGCTCCCCATGTTCTACAGTGTGTGTGTGTGTGTTGAGCTTGTATGTGCTCCCCATGTTCTACAGTGTGTGTGTGTGTGTGTTGAGCTTGTATGTGCTCCCCATGTTCTGCCGAGTGTGTGTGTGTGTGTTGAACTTGTATGTGCTCCCCATGTTCTGCAGAGTATGTGTTGAACTTGTATGTGCTCCCCATGTTCTGTAGAGAGTGTGTGTGTTGAGCTTGTATGTGCTCCCCATGTTCTGCCGAGTGTGTGTGTGTTGAACTTGTATGTGCTCCCCATGTTCTGTAGAGTGTGTGTGTGTTGAGCTTGTATGTGCTCCCCATGTTCTGCCGAGTGTGTGTGTGTTGAACTTGTATGTGCTCCCCATGTTCTGTAGAGAGTGTGTGTGTTGAGCTTGTATGTGCTCCCCATGTTCTGCCGAGTGTGTGTGTGTGTGTTGAACTTGTATGTGCTCCCCATGTTCTGTAGAGAGTGTGTGTGTTGAGCTTGTATGTGCTCCCCATGTTCTGCCGAGTGTGTGTGTGTGTGTTGAACTTGAATGTGCTCCCCATGTTCTGCCGAGTGTGTGTGTGTGTGTTGAACTTGAATGTGCTCCCCATGTTCTGCCGAGTGTGTGTGTGAGTGTTGAACTTGAATGTGCTCCCCATGTTCTGCCGAGTGTGTGTGTGTGTGTTGAACTTGTATGTGCTCCCCATGTTCTGCCGAGTGTGTGTGTGTGTGTTGAACTTGTATGTGCTCCCCATGTTCTGCCGAGTGTGTGTGTGTGTGTTGAACTTGTATGTGCTCCCCATGTTCTGTAGAGTGTGTGTGTGTTGAGCTTGTATGTGCTCCCCATGTTCTGCCGAGTGTGTGTGTGTGTGTTGAACTTGAATGTGCTCCCCATGTTCTGTAGAGAGTGTGTGTGTTGAGCTTGTATGTGCTCCCCATGTTCTGCAGAGTGTGTGTGTGTGTGTTGAACTTGTATGTGCTCCCCATGTTCTACAGTGTGTGTGTGTGTTGAGCTTGTATGTGCTCCCCATGTTCTACAGAGTATGTGTGTGTGTGTTGAACTTGTATGTGCTCCCCATGTTCTGCAGAGTGTGTGTGTGTGTTGAACTTGTATGTGCTCCCCATGTTCTACAGAGTGTGTGTGTGTGTGTTGAACTTGAATGTGCTCCCCCTGTTCTGCAGAGTGTGTGTGTGTTGAACTTGTATGTGCTCCCCATGTTCTGCAGAGTTTGTGTGTGTTGAACTTGTATGTGCTTCCCATGTTCTGCAGAGTGTGTGTGTGTTGAGCTTGTATGTGCTCCCCATGTTCTACAGAGTGTGTGTGTGTGTTGAACTTGTATGTGCTTCCCATGTTCTACAGTGTGTGTGTGTGTTGAGCTTGTATGTGTTCCCCATGTTCTACAGAGTATGTGTGTGTGTGTTGAACTTGTATGTGCTCCCCATGTTCTACAGAGTGTGTGTGTGTTGAACTTGTATGTGCTCCCCATGTTCTACAGAGTGTGTGTGTGTGTTGAACTTGAATGTGCTCCCCATGTTCTACAGAGTATGTGTGTGTGTGTTGAACTTGTATGTGCTCCCCATGTTCTACAAAGTGTGTGTGTGTTGAGCTTGTATGTGCTCCCCATGTTCTACAGAGTGTGTGTGTGTTGAACTTGTATGTGCTTCCCATGTTCTACAGTGTGTGTGTTGAGCTTGTATGTGCTCCCCATGTTCTACAGAGTGTGTGTGTGTGTGTTGAACTTGTATGTGTTCCCCATGTTCTACAGAGTATGTGTGTGTGTGTTGAACTTGTATGTGCTCCCCATGTTCTACAGAGTGTGTGTGTGTGTGTTGAACTTATATGTGCTCCCCATGTTCTACAGAGTGTGTGTGTGTGTGTTGAACTTGTATGTGCTCCCCATGTTCTACAGAGTGTGTGTGTGTGTGTTGAACTTATATGTGCTCCCCATGTTCTACAGAGTGTGTGTGTGTGTGTGTGTTGAACTTGTATGTGCTCCCCATGTTCTACAGAGTATGTGTGTGTGTGTTGAACTTGTATGTGCTCCCCATGTTCTACAGTGTGTGTGTTGAGCTTGTATGTGCTTCCCATGTTCTACAGTGTGTGTGTGTGTGTTGAGCTTGTATGTGCTTCCCATGTTCTACAGTGTGTGTGTGTGTTGAGCTTGTATGTGCTTCCCATGTTCTACAGTGTGTGTGTGTGTGTTGAACTTGAATGTGCTCCCCATGTTCTGCACGAGTTTCCTCTGCATTCTGCAGTTTATTCCAATAGCTCATGAAAAAGATAACCATTGTAACCATGGAAGGGGATGAGAGGGGGGGCACGGGAGATGAGGGGAGCAAGACGAGGGAGACGAAGGGCTCGCGGCGACGGTGATGATTTATGCTTCTGCAATCATTCCTGTCGCGCCGGGGGGGGTGGGGGGGGACTGAGCGTAGCGATTGACCAGGTTGAGTGCGCGGTGCGAGGAGAGATCTCCGGTCGGCAGAGTCACGGTGCGTGCCGCGTTCACTTTGCCATGTGTTCACTTTGCCGTGCGTTCGCTTTGCCGTGCGTTCACTCTGCCGTGCGTTCACTTTGCCATGTGTTCACTTTGCCGTGCGTTCGCTTTGCCGTGCGTTCACTTTGCCGTGCGTTCACTTTGCCGTGCGTTCACTTTGCCGTGCGTTAACGCTCCTGTGCGTTCACTCTGCCATGCGTTCACTCTGTCGTGCGTTCACTCTGCCGTGCGTTCACTTTGCCGTGCGTTCACTCTGCCGTGCGTTCACTTTGCCGTGCGTTCACTCTGCCGTGCGTTCACTTTGCCGTGCGTTCACTTTGCCGTGCGTTCACTTTGCCGTGCGTTCACTTTGCCGTGCGTTCACTTTGCCGTGCGTTCACTCTGCCGTGCGTTCACTTTACCGTGCGTTCACTTTGCCGTGCGTTCACTTTGCCGTGCGTTCACTTTGCCGTGCGTTCACTTTGCCGTGCGTTAACGCTCCTGTGCGTTCACTCTGCCGTGCGTTCACTCTGCCGTGCATTCACTCTGCCGTGCATTCACGCTCCTGTGCTGTTGTGTGTGTTTTAGGGGGGCGGGGGTTTGCGTGGCGCGGTTGTTCACCAAAGACAAAGTCCCCCCCCCCCTCCCCCTGGAACAACATTAGCAGACTTACGGGGCAAGTGCTGTTAGCGAGCAGCACCTACGAAGGCCGGCACGGCACACGAGCACACGGCGTTTACACGTCGCGCCGGGCACTCATTCGAGGCCAAGTCGACCGAGGGGAGGCCCATGACCGGTTGGGATGATCGCCATCGCTGCCGTTGTCCGCGAGCGGGACTCGAACTCGAGGAGCGGTGGCGCAGCGGTTAGCGTTCGAGCACGGGCGAACCGAGCGACGATTGCCGCTCGCGGGCGATAGCGGTGGCGAATATTTTAACCGGTCCTGAGCCTCTTATGCCGACTGAGACCTGATACGAGTACCCGGCGCGGCGTGTCAACACCGGCGGCGGTGCTGGTCGCAGCACCACCCCCTCGTGCGCTGTATTCCGGCCTCGTCATCATCGTCATCATCATCCTCATCAGCCGTGATCAATCCATTGCTGGATCAAAGCCTCCTAGTGCAATCGAGTGTGCTCTATGTGAGTCGATAGATCTATCGAGCTCGTCGTTATTATTGGGTGGTGCCACGGTTGTGAGATGTTAACTACCTTGCCTGGTATACTGGAGGTCGTGGGTTCAATCCCGACCCTGATACCTGTATATTTGGAGTTTGCATGTTCTCTCCTTGGTTTGCGTGGATTTTTACCTCTGGGTCCTCCGGTTTTTCCGTCCACGTGTTATCATCAACATGCGTCGAGATTGTTCGGTTTAATTTCGATTTAAAGCTTTTGTGACTAGAGGGATTCGTCTTCTTGGTTCTTTCCGTAAAGTCACGTAGAATGGAAATAATAAAATAATAAAAATAAAACATAGTAAAATAATTCTCACGACGTTTTGGCCACAACGCAAGCAGCCATCCTCAGGTGAAGAACAGGGCTGTCGAGAAGACAGAGTGTTCTTCACCTGAGGATTTATTTTGCTGCTGTGGATTTCCACATGATAAGCCGCCAACTTCGTCGAGCTGTCGTTTTGTGGTGTTCAAGTCGCTTCCGAAAAATACGCCAAATGGCTCAGTGGGCTTAACCTGGTAAGATAAAAAAAATGGTTCAGTTTTATTTGTAGACAGTTTATTTTGAAAGTGATGTGTTTACCTTTCCCATACTTTGTTGTTGTTAACCTTCTGACCTGCCCCTACTTGGCATCTGTGAAAAAAAGAGCTTGATAGCTCATCGGATTCCAACGGTATGTACAGTGTGCTTCAAAAAAATGTTAACACGTAACAAGTGTAATGTTAATCACTTCAAAAAGTCAAAGAGTCTCCATTTCTCTTGGTTCTTTCGGTAAAGTCACGTAGAAGGGAAATAATAAAATAATAAAAATAGAATAATAAAATTATCACCATCATTGTCAACGCGCGCCTGGAATCTTCTCCAGGTGGTCTCCAGAGCCCAGAGGCACATTTCTTTGTGGTGTTGTTGCAAATTTTCAGATGTGTTCACATTTTTTTGAAGCAACTGTGTACACAATTATTTTTGAAAAATCTGATTCTGAACACCTTTTACCCCACAATTCTGTTAGAGGCTATACGGGGCTGCTCCTTGGGTCGTTTGATTTTTTGTGGGTGGCATTTTTTGCACCGTGCTGCGAGATGCAGAGAGAGATCTCAAGTTGTGCGTTTCATTCACGCAAAAAATCCCTTCTGCAGAACAAACTCAGGCAAAGCGGCTTATCATCGGCACAACCACGAAAACTAAAACACTTTTTTTTACCGTTTAAATCGTCTATTTTATTGTATTTATTTTACCAGGTGAAGCTCACTTAGCTGTGGAGCTCTTTTTCACAAGTGACCTGGCTAGCACAAATGATAGCTCCAACGAAGTGGCTTATCATCATCATGTGGAAATGTATCGCAGCAGCCAAATACTCCAAACGCGTGATGTTGATTCTAAATGTGGAGGGGAAAAATCGGAGGACCCGGAGAAAAATCCACGCGACCACACGTTCTGTTCACGTGACAACCCTTATTAGTTGGCTGTGTCGTGTGGTGGCGGGGTTTTAACGACACATTTACATATTTACGCGATCTAACACAAAAAAGCGTTTATTTTCATCATTGCCATCATTATTCTTTGTGACCTTCTGTACAGAAATTTGCGTCGCTAACCGCTTGCCACCTAGGCGACGAGAATTCTGCTTTACCTCCCGTACCACCCCGTGCAGCACTCTCACAGAGAGCAGCCTGCCTTTTTACAGAATGCAATGAAACCTTCAGAGGCAAAGAGATGTGTGTTTTTTTTCATCATCTTTACACGCTTTGCCATCACTGCCTCTATTGTTTTGCCTCGTCTATTTTTGGTCGCGACGTTTTATTTTTATTTCTTTCGGGGTACTTCGACGGCGGAGAACAAAAAAGAAACGTCTGCTCGGATCGTTGCCGTAATTGGGATGAAACGCGCTGCCGTTGCCGTGATCTTTCTGCTACGTTCATTATAAAAAAAAAAATCTCGTTTTCATTTTTTTTGCCTCTTCAGATTTTTTTTTTTGCGTGAGGGCCTTTGCCTTCCTTTTCTTTTTTGTTTCTGCGGCTGCCGCCACCTCGACTAAAATTAGAATGGCCTCCGTTACCGGCATTAATCACAGTCCTCGCCTCTGACATTTTTAATCTGCGTTTTTTGTCTGGGGGGGGGGGGGGGCGCGGTGGGGGGGTGGGGAAATAAACCCTCGCGCTTAAAGTGCGGATTATTATCAACTCCCAAACGCGCCGCGTAAAAAAAAAATGTCAATCGTCTCTGCCTTTCCCCGATCGCCTATGTGGCGGTACGTTTTAAACAAAAATAAGTGTCGCTTTTGGGGGGGGGGGGGTGGGAGATTTTTCGCGTTTCACTTTTTAGCGCGCACTCTCACGCCCATTGCGACATCGGCGTCGCAACCGCGAGAGGAGGCGTCCGTGCCGACGTCTTTTCTGAGCGGCGCGACACCCCCCACCACCACGCCCAACACCCCCCCCACTCCACCACCCTACCACCGCCCCACACCCCCCACCCCAACGACGCCACCCACCCCCCCCCCACCGCCACCACCCCCCCCCACCCCCCCTACCCCCCCACTCCACCACCCCACTACCGCCCACACCCCACCACTCCCCCACCCCCCCACTCCACCACTCCCCCACCCCCCCACCGCCACCACCCCCCCACACCCCCCCACCCCCCCACCGCCACCCCACTACCGCCCACACCCCACCACTCCCCCACCCCCCCCACTCCACCACTCCCCCACCCCCCCACCGCCACCACCCCCCCACACCCCCCCCACCCCCCCACCACAACCACCCCCCCACCCCCCCACCGCCACCACCCCAACACCGCCCCACACCCCCCACACCCCCCCCACCCACCCCACCGCCACCACCCCCACACCCCCCCCCCCCCCCCCGGCGTTGCGGAACGGCCCCCGGGGAAGCAGACACCACAGAGCTGCCTCCGAGTCGTCCCGCTCAGCGGCCTCCGGCTCGCACGCCCCCAATAGTCGCGGCGCGAAAGTTCAACTTGCGTGCGTGCGTGCACACGCGGTCGAGGGCGAGCTCTCCCCCCCCCCCCCGTTCCCCACGCCACCCCGACTCGCTCCGCGTCCGACAGCGTCAGGCGCCGACGTCCGACGTTTCGCAACGAGGGCCCCCCGCCGTTACCGCCGTCATCCCCCCCCCCTCCCCCCTGTGCAGGAGCACAACCTGGACTGGTTCCCGCGGATGCGCGCGATGTCGCTGGTGAGCGCCGACGGCGAGGGGGAGCAGAACGAGCTGCGCGGCCTGCAGGAGCGGCTGGACGCGACGGCGCGACTCGTCACGGCGCTCTCCTCCCAGCTGTCAGAGCTCAAGGAGCAGGTGACCCCACACACACATACACACACACACACCCACACACACACATACACACACAAACATACACACCCACACACACCCACACACACACACACATACATACACACACACACCCACACACACCCACACACACCCACACACACACACACACCCACACACACACACACCCACACACAAACACACCCACACCCACACACACACACATACACACACACACCCACACACACCCACACACATACACACACACACACACCCACACACACCCACACACACACACCCACACACATCCACACACACACACACCCACACACACCCACACACACACACCCACACACACCCACACACACACACACACCCACACACACCAACACACACACACCCACACACACCCACACCCACACACACACATACACACACACATACACACACACATACACACACACATACACCCACACACACACACACCCACACACACACACCCACACACACACATACACATACACACACACACCCACACACACACACACCCACACACACACACCCACACACACACACACCCACACACACCCACACACACCCACACACACACACACCCACACACACCCACACACACACACACCCACACACACCCACACACACACACATACACCCACACACACCCACACACACACACCCACACACACACACACCCACACACACACACACCCACACACACACACACCCACACACACACACCCACACACACACACCCACACACACCCACACACACCCCCACACACACACACACGAACACCCACACACACCCACACACACATACACAACAACAACAACAACAACCGCCATTCGCCACTAAGTGGCGGTGACGTCACCACGACGCTTGTGCCAGGCCATGTGCACCCTGAGGCCACGTGAAGTGTCGAACGCCCGCTGGCAGGAGGTCACGGGGCAGACCCAGGTGCCACGGGTCGACTGACCGAGATGACCGAGATGACTGGCTGATGCACCACCTGTGCCCCCTACTGTGCCAACTTGCTGTGCTTTAGCCACCCGGCGCTCCGCTCGTTGTTGTGAGCGTCGCTCCTCCGCCCTCCGTTGTTGTTGGAGGGCGACTGCCTCCAACTGCCCAGTAGCGTCCTTCACGAGCCTCCTCCACTGAGGCCGATCTTGACACCGCTGGTACCAGTCATCGGCAAGTCCACTCAGCTCCACGTCCTCCTGTACCACATCACTCCATCTCTTCTCTAGCCCGTGCCGCGCCCGTTTAGCCCCCTCGATCCGGCCGAACAAAAGCTGTTTAGGCATGCGGTGGCTGGGCATGCGGGCTACATGACCCAGCCAACGCAGCCTTGCCTGCCGGAGGAGCTCACTGATGGGACTTTGCCCAGATCTTTCAAGGACTTGTGAGCTCCTCACACAATCCAGCCTGGTTAAACCCAGGATGGATCGTAGGCAGGCCAGCCTAAATGTTTCCAACCGGCGAAGATGCTCCACTAGGGGGGTCCACGTTTCGCAAGCGTAGAGAAGGGAGGGAATGACCGTGGCCGAGAAGACCTGAAGCTTCGTGCGGAGCGACAGACCAGGTAGCTTCCACACAGCGTTACGCAACCGATGAAAAGATATTGCCGCTCGACTGATTCGGAGTGAGACCTCTGCTGATAAACTGGAGCCGGTCATAAGCACACTGCCCAGGTATGGGAAACTCTCCACTCTCTCCACAACTGCCCCATCACCGATTGGGAGTTGTTGGGGTGGAGTGCCCGATGGTACAAAATACCCAGGCAGGTGCTTAGTTTTGGTGGGGCTGATGGTAAGGCCCCACCTCTTAGTAGCACGCTCCAGTCTCAGCAGCAGCGTCTCCAACTCCTCTTCTGAATGAGCAGCTATTACCAAATCATCGGCATACATAACGTGGTTGACCAATAGGGAGCCATCCCTTGATCGCACCCGGGCGTCGATCACACATACACACACACCCACACACACCCACACACACCCACACACACACACACCAACACCCACACCCACACACACACACCAACACACCCACACACACCCACACACACCCACACACACCCCCACACACCCACACACACCCCCACACACCCCCACACACCCACACACACCCACACACACCCCCACACACACACTCCACCACCCCCCCACTCCACCACTCCACCACCCCACCACCCCCCCACTCCACCACCCCACCACCGCCCCACACCCCCCACACCCCCCACCCCAACGACACCACCCACCCCCCCACTGCCATCACCCCCCCCCCCCCACTCCCCCACCCCCCCACTCCACCACCCCCCCCACCCCAACGACGCCACCCACCCCCCCACCGCCACCACCCCCCCACCCCCCCACACCCCCCCCCCCACCCCACCACGCCCCCACTTTCCCACCCCCCCACTCCACCACCCCCCCTTCACCACCCCACACCCCCCCACACCCGCCACTTACACACGTACAACTCGGCATAACGCGGCACGACACACACGCAAGTTAAACACAGTATATCAACCCAAAGAGCTCCCCGTGTAGCCTTTAACAGACTTGTCGGGTAAGAGTTGGTCAGAATCAGAAAATTGTTTTTATATACTGGAGGAATCCGATGAGCTATAAAGCGCATTATCCACAGATGCCAAGTAGGGGCAGGTCAGAAGGTTTACAACAACAACGAGTGCAACGTATGGGAAAGGTAAACACATCAGTTTCAAAATAGACTTTCTACAAATAACTTTTTTTCTTACATTACCAGGTAAGGGCCACTGAGGCATTAACTTATTTTTCAGAAAGGACCTGGTCATCACAAATGATAGCTCAACAAAGTGGCGGATCATCATCATCATCGTGTGGAAATTCATAGCAGTCGCTAAATAGCTCTGAACGCGTCACGTCGATTCTAAATGTGGAGGGAATAACTGGAGGACTCGGAGGAAAATTCACGCAACTACCACGCGGGAGAGAGAGAGACACGCAAACTCCAAATATACAGCGGGCGTCAGGGTCGGGATCGAACCCACGACCTCCTCCACGCCAGGCGAGGTAGTTAACATCTTCTAGCCACAGTGATGATGAGAGAGAGACACACACAACCTCCAAATATACAGCAGCAGGCGTCAGGGTCGGGATGGAACCCACGACCTCCTGTATACCAGGCGAGGTAGTGAACATCTCCTAGCCACCGTGATAATGATGAGAGAGAGAGAGACACGCAAACTCCAAATATACAGCGGGCGTCAGGGTCGGGATCGAACCCACGACCTCCTGTATACCAGGTGAGGTAGTGAACATCTCCTAGCCACCGTGATAATGATGAGAGAGAGAGAGACACGCAAACTCCAAATATACAGCGGACGTCAGGGTCGGGATCGAACCCACGACCTCCTGTATACCAGGTGAGGTAGTGGACATCTCCTAGCCACCGTGATAATGATGAGAGAGAGAGAGACACGCAAACTCCAAATATACAGCGGGCGTCAGGGTCGGGATCGAACCCACGACCTCCTGTATACCAGGTGAGGTAGTGAACATCTCCTAGCCATCGTGATGGTGATGAGAGAGTGAGAGACACGCAAACTCCAAATATACAGCAGCAGGCGTCAGGGTCGTGATCGAACCCACGCACTCCTGCGTACCAGGCGAGGGAGTTAACCGCGGCGCCCCATCATCGCGACCACAACACCACCACAAAGTAATGAATCGGCAAATGCCTGTTCATTGCTATTCCACAAAGTCAACTCGGAGTCCCAGAGCAGAGAGAGAGAGAAGCTAGGAAGCCTGGGGAGACTGAGGTGCTGAGTAATGAGGAACAAGGGGGGTGGGTGGGGGGGGGAAGATAGCCACACACACACAGATCATGTGGCCGGATCTAGGAATATTTGCCCCCAGGCTACGAGAACCCCCCCCCCACCTCCACCGAATCCTCCCCACCCCTCCTCTCCCCCATACCTCCCACCTTGGCTTCCCCAACCCACTTTCCCTTCAAAGACAAATACGTAGATACCCCCTCCCGTCACCATATAGCCTTCAATTAGACCGCTGGGGCAAGTGCTGTTAGCGAGCGGCACCAATTACGAATGCCTGCACGGCCCCCCCCCCCCCACCGTGCTTGGCTTCCGATGTGCGTCCTCAGTGCGGGCGCCTACCCCAGGGCAGTTCGCTCACAAAACCAAACCTCGATTTTTACCAGGTAGGGCCCCACTGGGCCGTTGCAGCTCTCTTTCTTTTTTCGCAAGCGACCAGGCGATCGCGAACGGTACCCCAACGAAGGGGCTGGTCGTGGGGAAATCCAAAAGCGTGGTGACGTCCATTCTAAATGCGGAGGGGGGAAAAAGCCGGACGGCCCCGGAGAAAAATCCACGCGACCACAGGGAGAGAGACACCGCAAACTCCCAAATATACAGCAGCAGGCGTCAGGGTCGGGATCGAACCCACGACCTCCTGTGTACCAGGCGAGGGAGTTAACATCCCCTAGCCACCGTGATGATGATGATGAGAGAGCCACGCAAACTCCAAATATACAGCAGCGTCGGGATCGAACCCACGACATCCTGTATACCAGGCGAGGTCGTTAACATCTCCTGGCCACCGTGATGATGATGAGAGAGACACACACAAACTCCCAAATATACAGCAGCAGGCGTCTGGGTGGGGATCGAACCCACGACCTCCTGCGTACCAGGCGATGGAGTTAACATCTCCTAGCCACCGCGATGATGATGAGAGAGACACGCAAACTCCCAAATATACAGCAGCAGGCGTCGGGATCGAACCCACAACCTCCTGTGTACCAGGCGAGGTAGTTAACATCTCCTAGCCACCGTGATGATGATGAGAGACAGATCCACGCAAACTCCAAATATACAGCAGCAGGCGTCGGGGTCGGGATCGAACCCACGACCTCCTGCACACCAGACGAGGTAGTTAACATCTCCTAGCCACCACTCCACCTGCCGTGTGCCACAGGTGGAGGGTCGCTGAACCGCATGGAGCCATGAGGCGTGAGTGAAGGAAGACCTTTGTAAATATTACAAGTTCACCTCGGATACGTTTTACTGAATCGCCACTCCACCCTCGCTGTGGCCATATGCAGCGGTGTGCTCTTGAGTGGGTAAATGCTAGAGCCCTCCCTCCCTCCCTGCTGTGCATGAGAGGGCAGTAGTAGAGTACGTATGTGGAACTTCTTTCGCACCGTACGTAGCCAACCGTGCTCATCGGTTGAGGGAGGTGGTGGCGCTCGCGCCCCGCAGCTACGAGCTCCTGGGTTCGATTCCCAGAGTCGGGCGCCTCTCCGCATCGGGTTACTTCGGATTCTCTCGGGGGTATTTTTTTTCGCTCGCCAAAAGCTTTACAGAAAAGATGTGCAACGCGACGCTTTATAATGCTGCGCAAAGTGACCCGCAAATGAGTTCATTGGCATCGCGCAGAGCAGCAACATTGCCCCCCTCCCGCCCCCTCTGCCACCCCCCCCCCCACCTGCACAAACTTGGCAGGACCCTCGTTAAAACAAGTCTGTAGACTACTTGTAAACATGTGGGACAATAAACATTGAGGGTGCAATGGACATGTGGTGATGGTGATGGCTGGCATTATAATGATAGTGGCGGTGGTGCTACTGATGGTGGTGGTGGTGGTGATGATGATGATGACTGGCTTGACAATGATAGTGGTGGTGGTGGTGGTGATGATGATGGTGGTGGTGATAGTCTTAACGCTAGTGGCAATGATGATCATAGTGTTGGTGGTGATAATGATGGTGGTGGTTGTGTGGTGAATGTGATGATTATAATGATGATGACAAATTCAGAAGTGTTGATGAATTTTGGTGGCAGTGTGATGATGATGGTCTTAACGATAGTGGCAGTGATGATGATGATGATGGAAGTGATGGTGATAGTGGTGGTGATGATGATTGTGGTGATGGTCTTAACGATAGTGGGAGTGATGATGATGATGGTAGTGATGGTGATAGTGCTGATAGTGGTGGTGTTGTGTTGAATGTGATGACGATGATGATTGATAAATGCTGAAGTGTGGATGATTGTTGGTGTCAGGGTGATGCTGATGATGGTGGTGATGGGTCTTTAGGGTAGTGGTAGTGATGACGATGGCAATGATGGTGATAATGGTGGTGGTTGTGGTGGGGAGCGGTAGTGTAGTGGTTAGCGCTACGCTGCGCTACGAACCTGGCGACCCGGGTTCGATTCCCACTCACGCTCAACACCGGTGACGATTATCTGAACCGGTCCTGGGACTCCCCTAGGTCGACTCAGCCTGAAATGAGTACCTGGTGCGGTGTGTGAACATCGCCACTGGGGAGACAAAGGCGGTCGGGCGTGGTGCTGGCCACCCACCCCCTCGTGTGCCGTGCCGGCCTTCATAGGTGCTCGCTAACAGCACTTGCCCCTACAGTCTGCTAAGGCTATACGGGGGATCTTTGTCTTTGGTGGTGGTGAATGTGATGACAATGATGATGCAGAAGTGTTGATGATTGTTGGTGGCAGCGTGATGATGGTGATGATGATGATAATGGTCTGAACGCTACTGGTAGTGATGGTGCCAGTGGTGGTGATAATGATGATGGTGGTGATGGTAGTGTTGAATGTGATGATGATGATGAAAAATTCAGAAGCGTAATGATTGTATGATGGCAGCATGATGATGATCATGATGATGGTGGTGATGGTCTTAACGACAGTGGTAATGATGATCAAGGTGATGATGATGGTGGTAGTGAAGGTGATAGTGGTCATGATGATGGTGGTGGTAGTGGTGAATGTGATGACGACGGTGATAATTGTTGATGGTCGCAACGCGATGACGATGATGTTGATGATTATGATGATGATAGCGGTGACGACGATCACCGTGACGACGGTGCCCAGCCGTACTTTGCCGAGCACCTCACCACCACGTCCATTCATTCCGCCTCGGGCGCGGAAGTCGGCCACCTCTATGCGAGTGTTGAATAATTTAAGTAAATTCATCAATATTTTAGGCAGAATTCCTCCGGCTACGAAGGCGGCATAGCCCACATTTGAGCACAATCTCAATAAATGTTTAAACCGGACCTGCTTTTAAATTAACTCTGCGGCTTAGCCACCCACCACACGCAAAGACCCTCCCGTGTAGCCTCGAACAGACTGTTGGGGCAATGTAATGTAATCTGTGTGCAATGTTGAACTTCTTTCGCACCGTACGTAGCCGACCGTGCTGATCGGAGGTTCGGGGGACGCACAAAAAATTATGTAAGCGAGGTTGCAAACTTACGAAGGCTGGAACAGCACACGATGGAGTCGGGGGGATGTGGGTGGGCCAGTACCACGCCCGACCGCCTTTGTCTTACCATCCACCACGCCACCCCCTATCCCAGCGGTCTTCACTGCAGGGCCTTTAATGCCCCCCCCCCCCCCCGTGACACCCCTTCCCCCTATCGTCATCCTCACCGTGCTGCTGTCAATGGCTTCAAAATGCTGTAGTGGCCCCTCCTCGCACACTCACCGATGTCTTATCGGCGAAAGTGCCACCCCCCCCCCTCCCCCCCTGAAAATCAGTGAAGAACAACTGCCCCCTAATGCCCCTGTTAACAAACAAAAAACAACTCAACGGATTCCCTTTCTCCTGTGTTGCCACGTGACAGGTTCTGGTGGTGGATAGAGCGGGGTGGGGGGGGCAGAGAGGGTGGGTGGTGTTGATGGAGGGGAGGGGGGGGGGCAGAGGGGCTGGGTGATGTTGATGGAGGGGAGAGGGGGTGGGGGGCTCGCGTGAGTTTGCCGCGGCGTGTAATTACGCACTATCCGTGCTTGTCAGGGTTCGCGTCAACATTCCCCCGGGGGGGGGGGGGGGGCAGGGGGGGGCGCTCGGTGGTGCGGCCCCCCGCCACTTGCACGCCAGACCCATTCAACGATAGCCCCCCACCAACCCCCCCACCACCCCCACCGCGCTGATCTCGTTTCGTTTTATTAGCAAGACGCGCGCGTGCTCGCTACATGTCGAGCAGAGGTCGCAAACGGGTTTTGATTCCCTAACGTACCCGTACCCGGCCGCACCAGGGTCGCAAACGGGTACCCGTACCCGGCCGTACCCGTACCCTACCCGTACCCGGCAGGGTACGGGTATCGGGTACCCGATTGCGACCTCTGGGATGAAGACACGTTGGCAGGCGCCGGTGGGTTGATTCTCGGAACTTGAATTGTGAGAAGAGACAAGACGTTGGGAAATGAGTGACAAACGGTTACTCACCAGTGACTCACGGCCTACCCGTACCAGGCCGCACCTGGGTCGCCAGGGCCGGGTATCGGGCAGGGTACGGGTATCGGGTACCCGGTTGCGACCTCTGATGTAGAGACAAAGATCCCCCCCCCACCTGCCGCCCTTCACAGACTGTCGGCGGGGCAAGTGCTGTTAGCAGCAGCAGCAGCAGCAGCATCCTGTGAAGGCCGGGGTGGGCCCCGGATAGCCCCACACCCCGGCCGCCTTTGTCTTCCCCTCTCCTCGACGCCCACGTGGCGATGTTCTTGTGCGCCGTCGCAGGCCCAGGAGCGGTCCGCACGGATCGTGACTGGTCTTGGTGGCCCTGGGCGGGAATCGGATTCGGAGCGCGACGTCCGAATCAGAATCTGCATCTAGACTGGAGGAGGAAATCCGATGAGCTTTGAAGCTATTTTTGCACGGATGTACCAGTAGGGGCGGCGACGTCAACGCGGCGCTTGTGCCAGGCAAGGTGCACTCTCGAGGCCACGTTTAGTGTCTAAGGCTGGCTGACAGAGGAGGTCACGGAAAACAGGCCCTGTTGCCAATGTTTGACTGAGATGACTGGCAGATGCACCACCTGTGCCACCCACTCTGCCAACGCGCTGCATCGTTTTAGCCGCCCGGCTCTCTGCCTCGATGTTGTGAGCGTGGCTTCTCTGCCATCCGCTGTTGTTGGAGGGCGATTGCCTCCAACTGCCTGGTAGCGTCCTTCACGAGCCTCCTACAAAGGACAACATAATCCCCGTATAGCCTGAACAGACTGTAGGGGCAAGTGCTGTTAGCGAGCACCTATGAAGGCCGGCACGGCATACGAGGGGGTGGGTGGCCAGCAAACACGCCCGGCCGCCTTTGTCTCCCTCGTGACGATGTTAACACATCGCACCAGGTACTCAATTGAAGCTGAGTCGACCTAAGGGAGGCCCAGGACCGGTTCAGATAATCGTCACTGGTTGTGGCCATGAGGGGGAATCGAACTTGGGTTGCGCGGTTCGTAGAGCAGTACGCTAACCACTGCACCACCGCTCCCCACGCCCACTCACACACACACGCGCACACACGCATGCATACACACACGTGCGTGCACGCACGCACACACACGCATGCATACACACATCGCTACACCACCACTCCCCACGCACACTCACGCGCGCATAAACACACGCGTGCACAAACACGCACGCACACACTCACACACGTGCACTCACAAACACACGCGCACTCACACACACGCACACACTCACTTACGTGCACTCACACACACACGCGCACTCACACACTCACACACGCACACACTCATACACTCACACACTCACACACGCGCACTCACACACTCACACATGCGCACTCACACACGCCCGCGCACTCACACACTCACACACGTGCACTCACACACTCACACACGCACACTCACAAACTCACACACGCGCACTCACACACGCGCACTCACAAACTCTCACACGCGCACTCACACACTCACACACGCGCACTCACACACTCACACACACACACTCACACACGCCCGCGCACTCACACACTCACACACACTCACACACGCGCACTCACACATTCACTCACACACTCACACACGTGCACTCACACACTCACACACACTCACACACTCACACACGCGCACTCACACACTCACACACACACACTCACACACGCCCGCGCACTCACACACTCACACACGCGCACTCACACACTCACACACGCGCACTCACAAACTCACACACGCGCACTCACACACTCACACACGCGCACTCACACACTCACACACGCGCACTCACACACTCACACACGTGCACTCACACACTCACACACTCACACACGCACACACTCATACACTCACACACTCACACACGCGCACTCACACACTCACACACACTCACACACGCGCACTCACACATTCACTCACACACTCACACACGTGCACTCACACACTCACACACACTCACACACGCACACACTCATACACTCACACACTCACACACGCGCACTCACACACTCACACACGCGCACTCACACACTCACACACGCGCACTCACACACTCACACACGTGCACTCACACACTCACACACTCACACACGCACACACTCATACACTCACACACTCACACACGCGCACTCACACACTCACACACACTCACACACGCGCACTCACACATTCACTCACACACTCACACACGTGCACTCACACACTCACACACACTCACACACGCACACACTCATGCACTCACTCACTCACACACGCGCACTCACACTCACTCACTAACACACGCGCACTCACTCACTCACACACGCGAGCGTTCATATCTCTTAAAACTCTTCTCGTGGCGGTTGTTGTCGGCAGCTTGACGTTGTTTGCTGCCCTGGGGCCCTGTGCTCGGCTCCTGGATTTGCGAGTCGTTCTGTTTTCTTGCGGGGGATGTTCCGTGCGTCCGCACGCCGGCAGTCCGGTCCCGTCAGCTCGTGACGACGCCGCATGTGTCGTCATCGTCACCGCTATTGTGACGCACCGCGCACCCCAGCGGGACCCAACACGTGTTCCGTGTGTGCGTTGCACGTGTGTGCTTGCACACGTGTCCCGTGTGTGTGGGTGTTCACGTGTTCCTTGTGTGCGTTTTTGTAGACGTGTCTCGTGTGTGTGTTTGTGTACACGTGTTCCGTGCGTGCGTGTGGGGGCTTCCACAGAAAGCATTGGTTGCTGAAGGAGAGACAGAGTGTGTGGAGGGGAGTAAATTGAGATGAGAGGTAGGAGAGTGCGTGGAGGGGAGTAGAGTGAGATGAGATGGGAGAGGCAGGAGAGTGCGTGGAGGGGAGTAGAGTGAGATGAGAGGGGAGAGGTAGGAGAGTGCGTGGAGGGGAGTAGAGTGAGATGAGAGGGGAGAGGTAGGAGAGAGCGTGGAGGGGAGTAGAGTGAGATGAGAGGGGAGAGACAGGAGAGTGCGTGGAGGGGAGTAGAGTGAGATGAGAGGGGAGAGGTAGGAGAGTGCGTGGAGGGGAGTAGAGTGAGATGAGAGGGGAGAGGCAGGAGAGTGCGTGGAGGGGAGTAGAGTGAGATGAGAGGGGAGAGGTAGGAGAGTGCGTGGAGGGGAGTAGAGTGAGATGAGAGCGGAGAGACAGGAGAGTGCGTGGAGGGGAGTAGAGTGAGATGAGAGGGGAGAGGTAGGAGAGTGCGTGGAGGGGAGTAGAGTGAGATGAGAGGGGAGAGGCAGGAGAGTGCGTGGAGGGGAGTAGAGTGAGATGAGAGGGGAGAGGCAGGAGAGTGCGTGGAGGGGAGTAGAGTGAGATGAGAGGGGAGAGGCAGGAGAGTGCGTGGAGGGGAGTAGAGTGAGATGAGAGGGGAGAGGCAGGAGAGTGCGTGGAGGGGAGTAGAGTGAGATGAGAGGGGAGAGACAGGAGAGTGCGTGGAGGGGAGTAGAGTGAGATGAGAGGGGAGAGGCAGGAGAGTGCGTGGAGGGGAGTAGAGTGAGATGAGAGGGGAGAGACAGGAGAGTGCGTGGAGGGGAGTAGAGTGAGATGAGAGGGGAGAGACAGGAGAGTGCGTGGAGGGGAGTAGAGTGAGATGAGAGGGGAGAGGTAGGAGAGTGCGTGGAGGGGAGTAGAGTGAGATGAGAGGGGAGAGGCAGGAGAGTGCGTGGAGGGGAGTAGAGTGAGATGAGAGGGGAGAGGCAGGAGAGTGCGTGGAGGGGAGTAGAGTGAGATGAGAGGGGAGCGGGGTAGGCAAGGCTAAGTCGGTGTAGGATCCCTGACCATGAATGTGATCTGGATATTGATGAGAGATTCGCGTTGGGAGGTCGGTGGAGGGGATTCGAGGTGCTGGGGCCACGTGGTCTCATCACACTGGTCAACAAAATAAAACATTTTTTTCTGGCCTGGATTTTTGCAGCTGTTTTAGACTAATTTCAGGGTGCTGATTCCAAATCTGGTCTCAGATTTGCTCTATCACATCTCATTTTATGCTATCGGCATACCCCATTTTCATTGATTTTACCCAAAATTAACTCTGTCGCTTATGATTGCAAGTTGTTGCGAGTCAGTGACTGCTTTAGTGTTAAAATATGGTGCTGTATTTTTAGGACAGTGTGTTTATAAGATCATTTTATGTAGATATCCACATTTATTTAATAATTTTTCTTCTGCAGTTTTTATTGAAAATGCAATATTTTATATCTCAAAAACCTGATGTGATAGACAAAAACTGATGCCAGATTTGGAATCAGCACCCCAAAATTACCTTAAAACCGTTGGAATTACCTTATGCCAGAAAAAGTGTGTTGACCAGTGTTATCGGTGCGGGTTAATCAGTCAGGCAGCAGTAGCACTTCGTATCTTTCATCCCGGCATGGTTTCTCGGATTTGAATGGAAAGAACAGAGATAGAGAGAGAAAAAAGAAATCTCTGCAACTCTTTACTGCCAAAGGAGACCTGGTTTTTCAGACGCATCTCTTTGAAGATGCATCGATTCCCGCCCATGTTCCAAAGTGCAACATTTCCCGTCGCGAGAGGTTTCCTGTTCCTGGCAAACACTTTTAATACACCGGCAGTCTCTGCAGCTCAAGTGGAGCATCCTCGTGTGCGTGCGTGTGCGTGTGTGTGCGTGCGTGTGCGTGTATGTGCGTGTGTGTGCGTGTATGTGCGTGTGTGTGCGTGTGTGTGCGTGCGTGTGCGTGCGTGTGCGTGTGTGTGCGTGTATGTGCGTGTGTGTGCGTGTATGTGCGTGTGTGTGCGTGCGTGTGCGTGCGTGTGCGTGTATGTGCGTGTGTGTGCGTGTATGTGCGTGTGTGTGCGTGTGTGTGCGTGCGTGTGCGTGCGTGTGCGTGTGTGTGCGTGTATGTGCGTGTGTGTGCGTGTATGTGCGTGTGTGTGCGTGCGTGTGCGTGCGTGTGCGTGTGTGTGCGTGTATGTGCGTGTGTGTGCGTGTGGGGAGCGGTGGTGTAGTGGTTAGCGCGCTGCACTACGAACCCGGCAAACCAGAGTTAGATTCCCGCTCACGGCCAAGACCCAGTGGCGGTTATCTGAACCGGTCCTGGACCTCCCCTAGGTCGACTCAGCATCAAATGAGTACCTGGTGCGGTGTGTAAACATCGCCACTGGGGAGACAAAGGCGATCAGGCGTGGTGCTGGCCACTCACCCCCTCGTGTACCGTTCCGGCCTTCATAGGTGCTCGCTAACAGTACTTGCTGCTACAGTCTGCTAAGGCTATACGGGGGATCTTTGTCTTTGGGTAGCGGTAGTGTAGCAGTTAGCGCGTTGCGCTACGAACCTGGCGACCCGGGTTCGATTCCCGCTCACGGCCACCACCGGTGACGATTATCTGAACCGGTCCTGGGCCTCCTCCCCTAGGTCGACTCAGCCTCAGATGAGTCACTAGTGCGGTGTTTAAACATCAGCGCCGGGGAGACAAAGGCGGCCGGGCGTGGTGCTGGCCACCCACCCCCTCGTGCGCCGTGCCGGCCTTCGTAGGTGCTGCTCGCTGCCAGCACTTGCCCTAACATCCCTGTGTGGGCTATCTGGGGGATCTTTATCTCTGTGTGCATGTGTGCACGTGCCTCCCTGCAGATGACGGAGCAGCGCAAGCACAAGCAGCGGATTGGGCTCCTGCACAACCCCCCACACCTCAACGTCCCGGCAGCACCACAGCAGCCCGCGGCTTGAGCACTCGCGCGCACACGCACACACACACACGCACACACGCACACACGCACACACACACGCACACACTGCAAAGACGAAGATCCCCCTCGCCCGTCCATTATAGACTTCAGCACCCCGTTGGGGCAAGTGCAGTTCGCCGAGCAAGCCAGGGAGGCCGACGCGCGGTACACGATGGGATGGGCGGAACAGCATCACGCCCGGCCGTCTTTGTCTCACCCAGTGGCAACACTGACGCACTACGGCACGAGCAACGGGATTCGTCGACAAGGGATTGTGGGAGAGGCGACCTCCGCGGGGGTCGTGGTGGTGGTGGTTCGACGCTTCACGTGGCTTCAAAGTGCACCGAGCATGGCACAAGCAGCGTGGTGACGTTGCCGCCACTTTATCGTTGTTTTTGGTGGTGGCGCTTGTGGCGGTTGAGGCGGTGGCCGGTCGCGATGCGGGACGCCGTTTGTCCAACAATAACCCATTTACTGAGAACAATTAATGGCAAGAATGGACGCGGCACGTGTCGCGGCTCCTCCATTCGCACTCGCGAGGCCACGACTTCCACGGTGCGGAGGCATCGAATCCGACCGCTGAAGGTGTCCGCAGTGGTGCGTGGCGAGAGCCCGAGAGAGGAAATGCGCTGAGCAACTTGGGGAACAACTTGGGGAACAACTTGGGGAACAACTTGGGGAACAACTTGGGGAACAACTTGGGGAACAACGCAGGGAACAACTCGGGGTACAACGGTCGGCACAACGCGGGGAACCCGCGCTTGTCAAGGATGAATTATTTTTTTTTTCAATCCTAAACAATTTTTCCATCCGTTTCACGGAGCGGAATTATTTTGCATGAGGTTTCTTTGCGTGGTCGTGCTGCGTCCTGATTGCGATTATTGTCGTCATTATTGTTGTTGCTATTAATATTGTTGTCGTCGTTGTTAACAAAACTTGGGCGCGTAATTTAACCCTTGCTGCTGCTGCTGCTGCTGCGGAAGAGGAGGATAAGGAGAAAGAGTTCGGCTTTTTCTCTCTGTCTTGCGCGTAACCGCCTCCTGCGGGTGGGGGGGTGGCGGTGGCGTTTGAACGAATTCACCCTTCTCAGTGCGTGTGGGCGGCGGGGGGGGTGGTCGGTGCGGACCGACGAACAAACAAAATTCTGGGCCATTTTATGTTCCAGCTTTCCTCCTCCTCGTTCAGCGCAGGTCCACTCGCCTTGCTTCCTGGCCGCGTGCTGCCGGTGTTGGGGCGGGTGGGGGTGAGAGCGGGGGAGCGGGGGAGCGGGGGAGCGGGGGAGCGGGGGGTGGAATGTTAAAGACCTTCGCACCGACCGCGCCGGCTCGCGGCTCGCGGCGTCATCTGCTGCGGCCGCTTCGAGGCACCGCACGTCACGCGGGAGAAGTTCGCGGTTGTGGCCACCACGACGGTGGCCGCAACCGCGAACCGCCAAGGCTGTCGTGCCACTTCCACCCACCCCTCCACCCACCCACCCCTCCATCCACCCACCCACCCATCCACCCACCCCTCCACCCACCCATCCACCCATCCACCCACCCACCCCTCCTCCCACTCACCCATCCACCCACCCCTCCACCTACCCATCCACCCATCAACCCACCCACCCATCCACCCACCCCTCCACCTACCCATCCACCCATCCACCCACCCACCCACCCTTCCTCCCACTCACCCATCCACCCACCCCTCCACCCACCCACCCCTCCACCCACCCATCCACCCACCCACCCCTCCACCCACCCACCCATCCACCCACCCATCCACCCACCCACCCCTCCTCCCACTCACCCATCCACCCACCCCTCCACCCACCCATCCACCCACCCATCCACCCACCCCTCCGTTTCCCTCAAAGGGATTCACCTTTTGCTCGACAGCAGCATCAGATACCCCCCCCTCCCCTCCCCCCGTGTCTCACTCGTAGCAGCAGCAGCAGCCCCGGCCACAAGCGAGCGAGAGGTGAAGCAGGATTGCTGCGGTGTGCCCGGCTGGTCGCGTTAACCGCCCCGAGTGAGAGGAGTCGAGGGGGTGTTTTATCTTCCCCCCCCCCCCCCCTTCACTTAATTTACAACGCGACCGAACGAGAGACGGTGTTACCCACCCCCTCCACTTACGTGTGCGTGGCTGCGACACCCCGGTGGGTGATCCTGGGGCGACGGGGGGGGGGGTCCCTGAAGCAGTCCACCTCCGAGATCGGCTCGTCGCTCTGTCGTTTTTTTGGAGTCCCATCGATCGCCGTGATGGAGGCGGCGGGGGAGACGGGGGCGAGCAGGTCGAGGGAGGGGGGCGGCGAGCACACGGGCGACTCCGCACCTCGCCTCCGACCTCTCGTCGACAACGCTGCTCGATAAAAACCTACGGCTTGAACCCCCCCACCTTCCCTCCTCCCTCCCGCGACGAACTCCCCACGGCGCCCACGTGCAGGTCCAGGCGTGAGCGCGTCGCTATTTTATTCAACCGAAGCCCCTTCGCCTCCTCGGACCGGGATTTTGACGGTCACGGGCGACGTTAGAACGCGAACGCCAAAGGGGTCAAAGTTGTCATTGCGCGGCGACCTCCCCCCCCGGGCGACTCGGTTTGTACTGCGGCTGACGCCCGTGGTGGGTTGCAAGTAGCGGGGGGCAGGGGGGGGGAGACGGTTTAGCTGGCCACCATCTTGACTTGGAACAAAATTGCGCGGAAAACGGGAAGGCCACGTGGTGCGACTGCATCAAGTGTTGGCGTGGTCCCTCGACCGAACCGTCTTTTTTGGACGCGACAAATCGTCTCGGTCGGGGGATTGGGGTGGCCTGTTTAGCTGACGATGGTTCTTCAGGAAAGTTTCAAAACCTCAAGATCGTAAATGTGTACGATGGCAAAGGTTTACGCGGTGGTGGTTTTTTTCGTCTTTTGTTTTGTTACGATGCCTTTTCAGAAAGGTACCGCCCGAGTGTGGGTTGTTGTTTTTTTTCGCGTGAGCGATTTGATTTGCGGGGCTTCGAGTTCGGGATGGATCCGGGCTCGTGACCCTTCGTGGCTGAGCGGTTCTTAGGTGCAACAAAAAAGCCGCTTCGTTTAATGGAGAATATGGGATGAAACACGTATAATTAGTGGCATCGTCATCATCATCATCATCACTAGACTGTGCAAATTGATTAAAAAAAAATCAAAATTAAAGACACTTGGAAAGCCAATTTAAAATTGATCCGTTAAACATTTTGTCTGCGATGCGAATCAATGCCGTTCCGTTTTGGTTCCACTCCAGGAGTCTCCACTCCTCTCTCCCCACCCCCCCCCCGGCCCAGTTCGATCCAGGGGGGGGGGTCAACAACCACAACAACAGCAGCAGCAACACGATGAAGAAGTGGACAAAACGCGCCGCCCGTAAAGCTTCTCTCGTTAATTCTTACTTTCGTTTTCATTTTCAACGGACACACATCTCCGTACATTACCCGCCACGCACGTCTTATATATTTAATATTTATATACAGGGAGGGAAGGGCAGGGAGGGCAGGGAGGGAAATCTGTACAGGGACTACCTCTACTTACGAACGAGTTCGGTTCCAGAGGTCTGTTCGTAAGTTTATTTGTTTGAGTCCAACTTTACTCCTGTCGATTCCAAACATGTTGTACGGCGTGTACACTGAACGCGTGGAATGGCTTTAGAATTTGTATAATCTCCTGTAGACGTAGATGCCACTGGTTCTTTACGATCTGCACATGTAGATGCCACTGGTACTTGATGTTCTGCAAATGTTGATGCCACCGGTTCTTCGTGGACTGCAGATGTAGATGCCACTGATTCTTCATGTTTTGCACATGTACATGCCACTTGTTCTTCATATTCTACAGATATAGATGCCAGTGGTTATTCACGTTCTGCAGATGTAGACGCCACTGGTTCTTCACCTTCTGCAGATGTAGATGCCACTGGTCCTTCACGTTCTGCAGATGTAGATGCCACTGGTTATTAATGTTCTGCAGATGTAGATGCCACTGGTTCTTCACGTTCTGTAGATGTAGACGCCACTGGTTCTTCACGTTCTGCAGATGTAGATGCCACTGATTCTTCACGTTTTGCCGATGTAAATACCACTGGTTCTTCACGTTTTGCAGATGTAGATGCCACTGGTTCTTCACGTTCTGCAGATGTAGATGCCACTGGTTCTTCACGTTCTGCAGATGTAGATGCCACCAGTTCTTCACGGTCTGTAGATGTACGGTAGATTCCACCATCGCCATATATTGTTGAACTTACGACTTTCGGTCCGGACAGGCAACTGGACATATGGACAGGTTTGTTCGTATCTCTGAAAGTTCCTAAGTCGCACGTTCGTAAGTAGGGGAGTGCCTATATTGTTCTTAGGTCGAGGCGTCCCTGTACCACATAAGACAAGAAAATATCAGCTCCCCCTTCCCTCCCCGCCCTTGATTTTGTGATTGTCGGTGAATCTTGGACGCGTTCACGAATTGTCACCAGCCCGCGTTAGGCGCAACAGAATAAACCGATTTAGTGTAAAACCGATTTGAACTTGAACATAAAAAAAAAATTAACTCTTTTTTTTCTGCTTGGATTGACCTTTCTTGCGTTGCGATTTCCCACCGAGTTTTTGGAGGGGCAGACCCAGGATGCCTCGGGGAGGTCAGAGCCCTGGAGCGACAACGGTGGAGATATGCCTGGGTTCGATCCCGTGTTTCCAGCCCCACACCCCACCCCACCACCCCCCGCAGCTGCGATAAATCGAAGGAAGATCGATGACCTCGGCCATTCGTCACAGCGACGTCTGCGCTCGCATTAAATTACTCCTTGACCCTTCGGCTGGCAAAAAAAACAATGAAGTCTCGACGCGAGAATTAAAGAAGTAATATTACAAAAAAAACTTGATTTTAAACACGCTTTTATGAAATGTACTCGTAATGGAAGAACTCCACGACTCCAGGAAGTGGCCCCGAAGCTTGCCATAACGTAAGGGGCCGTGGCCATTTACAGCCAACGTGAGTTTACCGTGGACAATTAGAGCCAAGCCTAAACATAACAGACAAAAAATAATGTTTAAAAATGTATATATTTTAATGATAGAATATAATATCGTCATCAGCATGACATAAGTATACCAAGTTTGCAGTCGATACCAAATTGGGAAGTGGGTTCAAATTGAGTTAAAAGATTTAAGGATACAACAACGACGACAACAAGAACGATATCATTGTCTTTTGTGGATGCGATCGGACATGGTGGCAAGCGAGATGGCGCAGGAGAAGGTGGTCAAGGGACAACGGAGATCCCCCGTGTAGCCTCAACAGACTGTCGGGGCAAGTGCTGTTAGCGAGCACCTGTGAAGACCGGCACGGCGCGCGACGCGGGTGGGTGGCCAGCAGACACGCCCGGCCACCTTTGTCTCCCCAGTCGCGATGTTTGCACATCGCACCAGGTACTAATTTGAGGCTGAGTCGACCTAGGGGAAGCCCAGGACCGGTTGAAATAATCGTCACTGGGTGTTGACCGTGAGCGGGAATCGAACCCGGGTCGCCAGGTTCGTAGCAGCGTAGCGCCAACCTGCGACGCTACCGCTCCCCAACACCCACTCACTCATCCATCTGCTTAGCCACTCACACACCCGTGTACCCACCCATTCACCCGCCCACTCGCTCACTCGCTCACCGACCCACTCACTCACCCGCCCACCCACTCACTCACCTACTCACCCACCCACTCGCTCACCCGCCCACTCGCTCACCGACCCACTCACTCACCGCCCACCCACTCACTCACCTACTCTCCCACTCACTCACCTACTCACCCACCCACTTACTCACCCGCCCACCCGCTCACCTACCCTGCTCACCGACCCAGTCACTCGCCCATCCACTCAGCAACCTACCGACGTACGCGCCGATCCACTCGCTTACCCACCCACCTACTCACCCAATCCACTCGCCCATCCACTCACTCACCCACTCACCCATCCACTCACTCACCCACCCATTCGCTCACCCGACCGTTCAATGAACCACTCACAGACAAAAAGCAAAGGTCTCCCGTATAGCCTTAACAGACTGTTGGGGCAAGTACTGTTAGCGAGCACCTATGAAGGCCGGCACGGCACACGAGGGGGTGGATGGTGGCCAACACCACGCCGGACCGCCTTTGTCTCCCCAATGCTGACGTTTACACACCGAGTCAACCTTGGGCTAGACCCAGGAACGGTTCAGATATTCGCCACCGCAGTTGGCCGAGAAAAAAAAGAATCAAACTCGGGTTTCGTGGCGCGGTGCGACGTGCACCGCGTTACCGCACTACCGTACAACCACACTACCGCACAACCGCACAACCGCACTACCGCACAACCACACTACCGCACAACCGCATTACCGCAGATACCGCATTAGCGCACTACCGCACAACCACACTACCGCACAACCGCACAACCATACTACCGCACAACCGCATTACCGCACTACCGCACTACCGCACAACCGCACAATCACACTACCGCACAATTGCACAACCGCACAACCGCACTACCTCAAAATCGCACAACCGCACTACCGCACAATGGCACAATGGCACAACCGCACTACCGCACAAACGCACAACCGGACAACCGCACAACCGCACAATCGCACAATCGCACAACCGCACTACCGCACAATTGCACTACCGCACAATCGCACAACCGCACAACCGCACTACCGCACAACCGCACAATCGCACTACCGCACAACCGCACTACCGCACAATCGCACAACCGCACAATCGCACAACCGCACTACCGCACAATTGCACTACCGCACAACCGCACAATCGCACAATCGCACAACTGCACTACCGCACTACCGCACTACCGCACTACCACACAATCGCACTACCGCACAATCGCACAACCGCACAACCGCACTACCGCACAATCGCACTACCGTACAATCGCACAACCGCACAACCGCACTACCGCACAATCGCACAATCGCACAATCGCACTACCGCACAATCGCACAATCGCACAATCGCACTACTGCACTACCTCACAACCGCACTAGCGCACTACCGCACAATCGCACAACCGCACAACCGCACAATCGCACTACCGCACAATCGCACTACCGCACAATCGCACAACCGCACAACCACACTACCGCACTACCGCACAATCGCACTACCGCACTACCGCTCCCCCCGCGCGGCTCCATGTCTGTGAGTGCCGCCGATGTCAAACCAACCCGCTGTGACCCAATCGGGCACGCACATATACCCCCCCCCCTCGTGACTTACTACACCTGAGAATAGGGGTTATTTGGGGCGCCACGGTGGCTATGAGATGTTAACTACCTCGCCTGTTATACAGGAGGTCGTGGGTTCGATCTCGACCCTGATGCCTGCTGTCTATTTGGAGTTTGCGTGTCTCTCTCTCTCATCATCATCACGGTGGCTAGGAGATGTTAACTTCCTCGCCTGGTATACAGGAGGTCGTGGGTTCGATCCCGACCTGACGCCTGCTGCTGTATATTTGGAGTTTGCGTGTCTCTCTCTCTCTCATCACGATGGCTAGGAGATGTTAACTACCTCGCCTGGTATACAGGAGGTCGTGGGTTCGATTCCGACCCTAACGCCTGCTGTATATTTGGAGTTTGCGTGTCTCTCTCTCTCATCATCATCACGGTGGCTAGGAGATGTTCACAACCTCGCCTTGTACACAGGAGGTCGTGGGTTCGATCCCGACCCTGATGCCTGCTGTCAATTTGGAGTTTGCGTGTCTCTCCCTCCTCCTCGCGGTCGCGTGGATTTTCCTCCGGGTCCTCCGGTTTTTTCCCCTCCACATTTAGAATCAACGTCACGCGTTTTCGAGTATCTGGCTGCTATAAATGTCCACGTGATGATAAGCCACTTCGTTGAGCTATCGTTTGTAGCCAGAGTCGCTCATGAAAAAATAAGAGCTACTCATCTCAGCGGGGCCTTACCTGGTAAGATAAAGGTTTAGTTTAAAAGACGCGCTCGCAGACAGCACTTGCCCCAGCAGTCTGTTAACGCTTCGCAGGGAAATCTCTACGTCTGTTTAGTAAGTTATTTATTTTTTGCCCGTCGTGCGTCACCGCTCCGTCTGGCGACTCGCTACTGCCCGTCAAGAAATCCCCGCCGCGGTCACCGCAATCCATCACCGCAATCCATCACCGCCGCACTCGGACATCCCCCCCTCCCCTTCTACGCCAACTTGGCAGGGAGCGAAGCGCCCACAAAATATAATGAAAGTTGAAATTAGCAGAGATGCATTCGCCAGAGACAGGCCCTGCCGTCAGGAGGCTAATGCAAGTCGCGCGTCGCGTCCCCCCCTTGACTAATCGCTCGCGTGACTTTGCACGCGGTTCTCTTGATGAGTGCGGTCGCACGCTAACAGCACTTGCCCCCAGCAAACTTCATTTGGAGCTTTCGTGACCGCAGGAATTATTCTTTGGTTCTTTCGGTAAAGTCACGTATCAAGATAAAATAATACATTAAATACTAGCATACGATGTTTCGATTGCAACACAAGCAATCATTGTGTTGCAATCGAAACGTCGTATGTTAGTATTTTATTATATTTATTATTTTATCTTGATACGTGACTTTACCGAAAGAACCAAAGAATACTTGCCCCAGCAGCCTGCTAGAGGCTTTATGGGGGGTCGGGGACCTTTGCCTTTGTAGCTAAGCGCGCCTATGACCCAGAGCTTCGGGGGCGAGGGGGTTGGTGGGGCCACGTAGGGACGGGTGAGTGTTTGGCTCCGTTTGAGCAGAAAACAGGATCGAAGATCCGCACAGATTAATTCAAGAATACACTTGGCCGTACCGCCAGGGATGTTTGGTCAATACAATCTCAAAGTATGGCGCTTCTACGCCTGTGGTTTAGCAGGTTGGGGCACCGCGGTGGCTTCTTCTTCTTTAGTGCTGCCTAACGGCGTGTGCGACTTCACGATGATATTGGTCCCGGTCTAGCACGGCGTGTAGAGTTTGTGCTGCTGTTGTTAATTGTAGCCATGTTTTGATGTCACTGAGCCATGTCGTTTTTGGCCGTCCTCGTCGTTTTTTCCCTTCGATTTTTCCTTCCAGGATTTGCTTTAATAGCTGGTATTTGTGGTCGTTTCGGGCAATGTGGCCTAGGTAGTAACACTTCCTGCTAACGACGGTCTTCAGCAGTTGCCTGTCAGTGCCCATATCTTGCAGAACTTGTGTATTGGTGGTTTTGGCTGTCCATGGGATTTTCAGCATTCTTCGATACAGCCACATCTCGAAAGCTTCGAGCCTTTTTGTTGCTGTTGTTGTCAGTGTCCACGTCTCTACTCCGTACAGCAAAATTGACCAGATGTAGCATTTCAGTGTGCGCAGTTTCAGTGATGTACTCAAGTTGCGGTCTGCAAGGAGTGTTTTCCATTTAATAAATGCTTGCCTTGCTTGTTCAATTCTGCTCTTGATTTCGACTTCATGGTTCAACTGATTGTCAATGATTACACCAAGGTATTTAAATCGGTGTACTTGTTCCAATTTTTCGCTACCAAGCTTGATTGTTATTTCGCTTGTAGTTCGGCTGACCTTCATAACCTTTGTTTTCTCTTTATTAATTCGTAAGCCCCATATTTGACTCTCTGCGGCAACCTCGTCCAAGATTTGTTGTAGGTCTTGTTCCGAATCGGCCAGCAGTGCAGTGTCGTCAGCATACCTGATGTTGTTGATGTATTGTCCATTGACTTTAATACCAATGTTTTTATCTGCTAGTGTTCGATCAAAAATCTGCTCCGAGTAGATGTTTAAAAGACTGGGTGAAAGTGGGCAGCCTTGTCGTACACCTTTTTGTATTGGTGTTGGGTCTGTCAATTCGTTGTCATATCGGAGTTGGGTTGTTTGCTTCCAATAAAGAGCAATGATGAAGTTGATGTCGTTTTTATCTAGTCCCAGTTGTTTTAATAGAGCTGCTAGTCGGTCGTGGTCGACTGAGTCAAAGGCTTTCTCGTAATCTATGAAGCAGATGTACACTTCTTTCTGATGTTCGTAGCATCGCTGTGGCTAGGAGATGTTAACTACCTCGCCTGGTATGCAGGAGGTCATGGGTTCAGTCCCGACCCTTATGCCTGCTGCACATTTGAAGTTTGCGTGTCTCTGTCTCTCATCATCACGATGGCTAGGAGATGTTAACTACCTCGCCTGGTATGCAGGAGGTCATGGGTTCAGTCCCGACCCTGATGCCTGCTGCACATTTGAAGTTTGCGTGTCTCTGTCTCTCATCATCACGATGGCTAGGAGATGTTAACTACCTCGCCTGGTATGCAGGAGGTCATGGGTTCAGTCCCGACCCTGATGCCTGCTGCACATTTGAAGTGTGCGTGTCTCTGTCTCTCATCATCACGATGGCTAGGAGATGTTAACTACCTCGCCTGGTATGCAGGAGGTCATGGGTTCAGTCCCGACCCTGATGCCTGCTGCACATTTGAAGTTTGCGTGTCTCTGTCTCTCATCATCACGATAGCTAGGAGATGTTAACTACCTCGCCTGGTATACAGGAAGTCGTGGGTTCAATCCCTACCCTGATGCCTGCTGCACATTTGAAGTTTGCGTGTCTCTGTCTCTCATCATCACGATGGCTAGGAGATGTTAACTACCTCGCCTGGTATGCAGGAGGTCATGGGTTCAGTCCCTACCCTGATGCCTG
Source organism: Lampetra fluviatilis (assembly GCF_964198595.1). Lineage (NCBI taxonomy): Eukaryota > Metazoa > Chordata > Hyperoartia > Petromyzontiformes > Petromyzontidae > Lampetra > Lampetra fluviatilis. The sequence continues at coordinate 5,776,766 of NC_136312.1, read as the reverse complement.
CTGCACATTTGAAGTTTGCGTGTCTCTGTCTCTCATCATCACGATGGCTAGGATATGTTAACTACCTCGCCTGGTATACAGGAAGCCGTGGGTTCGATTCCGACCCTGACGCCTGCTGTATATTGGGAGTTTGCGTGTCTCTCTTTCTCTCTCCCCATAGTCGCGTGGATTTTTTTCTCCGGGTCCTCCGCTTTTTTCCCTCCACATTCAGAATCAACGTCACGCGTTTAGAGTATTTGACTGCTGTTATAAATGTCCACGTGATGATGATAATCCACTTCGTTGAGCAGTCATCTGTGAGCAGGGTCGCTTCTGAAAAGAACAACAAAGTTCATTGGGCCCTACCTTGGTAAAAATTGAAAAATAGTAAAGTTGTAACAATTTAGGGTTCATATTAAAAGAGTGTTCTTGGTTCTTTCGGTAAAGTCACGTAGAATGGAAATAATAAAATAATAAAAATAAAACACTATAGAATAATTCTCACGACGTTTCGGCCACAACGCAAGTAGCCGTCCTCAGATGACTTTACCGAAAGAACCAAGAAGATGAATCCCTGCAGTCACGAAAGCTTTAAATCGAAATAAAAGAGTGCTCACGCAAAACAAACTCCTGCCACCCAATACCTTACAGGTAGCCACACGCAATGGTCACGTGCACGTTCATCATTTACAAGGGGTGATAATGGTAATATTTATTTAAAGGCCCGTTTGTACAAATCGCGAAGCACGCGTGGTCTGACAGCTCACGGCAGAACAGTCGCTTGCGTGTCCGTCAGAATCCCTCGTTAGCACGGGTTGGCTACGTACGGCGCGAAAGAAGTTCAACATACACACACACATACACGTACATACGAATCCCGGACAGTCGCTACGTTGGTACTCGTCGCAAACTCGACCGAGGTCACGCGAGTTATTGTTTGTTAGTTTTATTTTCGCACGATCCTGATTGTTTTTTGTTTGTTTGTTTCAAACACATATACAGGGTGCTTAAAAATGATTTTTTAACACTTATATGGGACTATTGTTTTTAATGGGAAAATAACGGATAGTAGTAATACACTGTAACATGATAACAAATGTTTGTTAATAGCTTCAAAAAACCTTATTGGTTCTTTCGGTAAAGTCACGTAGAAGGGAAATAATAAAATAATAAAAATATAACATAATAAAATAATTCTCACGACGTTTCGGCCACAATGCAAGCAGCCGTCCTCAGGAAAAGAACAGGTCTGTCGGAAAGACTTCAAAAAGGTCAAAGAGTCTCAACGTGTTCGTCATCATTGTCAACGCATGCCCGGAGGCAGCACATTTCTCGTGGTATTGTTGCAAATTCTCAGTAAGTGTTAACATCTTTTGAAGCACCATGTGACTGTGTGTACATATATACATCATTCGGACGCCTAAAGGTGACGGCGGCGGCGAGGTGGTTAGCACTCGGGGTGCCGTAAACCGCCGATCCGCCGAGTTCAATCCCCGGCTGACGAGCGACATCTGCAGCCATTGCGGCCCTCCGCTGGCATTAGCGACCCGCACCGGGTCAAGCGTGGGAGGCCACCGCGTGGCCGGAGGCCCCTCGCGAGCGTGACGTCGACGCGCTGTGGCGAGGCCTTCATCCAGCAGGGGATTGAGAAAGGCGCCTACGCAGTACATTGCTATCACGGTACATCGCGCACGCATATTAGACGTGGAAACAAATGTAATTGCCAAAAGGGGGCACACGTATAAACACAATTTTTTGTTTGAATAATGGAGAGAAAGAGAGAAATATATCACGAAAGTCGATGCTTACACCCCCACGGATAGTACGGTAGCACCCCGATATACGTACTACCCCTTTCGTACGTCGTTTCGCAACCGCGCCCTCACGTTTATTGATTACTATCATTATGATTATTGACAACACCGCCACTCGATGTGCGGTCGCCTCAACTCCCCCGCGCAGACTCCTCACGTCGTCATCGTCCGTTCCTTTCCCGTTACCCCCGTCCCCTTCTCACCTGCACCGCCACCACCACCACCCACCTACCCACTACCCTTTGAAATCCCACCCAACTGGATTGTCATCGATTTAAAGCTTTCGTGACTGCAGGGATTCATCTTCTTGGTTCTTTCGGTAAAGTCACGTAGAATGGAAATAATAAAATAATACAAATAAAACATGATAAAATAATTCTCGCGACGTTTCGGCCACCTGAGGATGGCTGCTTGCGTTGTGGCCGAAACGTCGCGAGAATTATTTTATTATGTTTTATTTTTATTATTTTATTATTCCCATTCTACGTGACTTTACCGAAAGAACCAAGAAGATGGATTGTCATCTCCAGAACATTTCGACAGCCAATCATTAGACCTTTGCAACTCCTGCCAGCTGACCTGGGTTACCTATAACAGAAAAAAAACTGTTACCACTTAAAACTCGTTTTTGTTTTTACCAGGTAACGCGGCCCACACTGAACTATATAGTGGCTGTATTCTTTCGATAAATTTACGTAGATAGGTTAAAAGAAAATAACAAAAAACTACGACGTTTCGATCGCAACACAAGCGGTCGTCATCAGGAAAAGGGGGTTAGCCTCTAAAGGCAAACTGTTTATAAAGGTTTAAAATGGGCGTAGCCCAAGTGTCAGCAGCATGGGCGGGGCAGCTAATGTTAATGTAAGTGATGGTGCTCGTTACCTGGCAGCCCTTTAATTGGTGGAAACCCACCACGAGTGCCGCCCATGCTGCTGACACACTTGGGCTACGCCCATTTTAAACCTTGATCAACAGTTTGCCTTTAGAGGCTAATCCCCTTTTCCTGATGACGACTGCTTGTGTTGCGATCAAAACGTCGTAGTATTTTGCTATTTTATTTTAACCTATCTATATGACTTTATTTTATTTTTCATTTTTTTATTGTATATCTACGTGACTTTACCGAAAGACCCAAAGAATATGAATTCCTGCAGTCACGAAAGCTTTAAGTCAAGATTTATGTAGTGGCTCATTTTCAAGAAGTGACCTGGCTATCACAAATGAACGCTCAACGAAGTGGGATTATCATCGTCATCATCACGTGGAAATGTACAGCAGCCGAATGTTCTAAACCGCGTGGTGACGTTGATTCTACATGTGGAGGGGGGGGGGGAACGGAGGACCCGGAGAAAAATCCACGCGACCACGGGGAGAGAGAGAGACACACAAACTCCTATGTCTTGCTGGCTGGGAGCTGAAGGAAAATACTGGGAGACTCCAGTGTGCTTACACCACGTACACCATTTCATGAGTACATTTCACCAGGCACTCTTATATCTTCATTCATTGGCTACCGGTCAAATTGCGAGTGGATTTTAAGATACTGCTATGAACCTATGAGGCTCTAAAAATGGCTCACCACCCCACATCACTTGCAGGAACTAATACATTTATATATTCCGTCAAGGTTCTTGAGATGTTCTGATCTCCAACTGCTCAGCACTCCCAGGTCTAGGTTGCGCCTTTTGTCGATCGCCTTTTTGTTAGCGTGGCGCTCGAGCTGTGGAAACGTATTGCCACTTGAAATCAGGCAATCGGAGTGGGAAGATATATTCAAGTCTGCAGTGGGTGGGTGTACGGTGCGGTGGGTGGGTGGTTGGAAGGATGGGTGGGTGATGCAGTGGGTGGATGGATGGGGCATTGGGTTGATGGAGCGGTGGGTGGGTGGAGTAGCGAGTGGTGGATGGATGGAGCGGTGGGTGGAGAGGTGGGTGGTGCGGTGGATGGGGGATTCTTATTATTCTTGGATGACGGACCAGATGTCTTATTCGAGGCAACAATATCAAAAACAACAAAATTCCACTAAACAAAATCGATGTGCCTTGTCCCACGAATGTGTTTGTGTTTTGTTGGCACACAGGCGTGGTGAGCAATGAGATCCTTCTGTGGTGACGGGTGGTGAGAGGGCCACAGATCTGCCTCGCGGTGTGAGAGAGAGAGTGAGAGAGAGGTAGGGGGAGAGGGGGTAGAGAGAGAGGGGGTAGAGAGAGAGGGGGTAGAGAGAGAGGGGGTAGAGAGAGAGGGGGTAGAGAGACAGGGGGGGGGCAGAGAGAGGGGTAGAGAGAGAGGTAAGGAGAGCAGAACGTGACATCTTTTGTGAAATCTTTCATTTAAAAAGGGGGGGGGGGGAGGGAGTTTACATAAAGCAAAGCATTAAAAAAAACAAATCATGAACGAAGCAAAGTGCCGACTACACCGAGCATCTTATTATTTTCTCTGATCGTAAAAAACAGAGAGAGAGAGAGCTCACGGACTTGCGATGGGCGACGTACCGAGTGGCCATAGCGTAATGGGGAGTGGTGATGGTGAGTGGTGATGGAGAGTGGTGATGGGGAGTGGTGATGGGGAGTGGTGATGGGGAGTGGTGATGGGGAGTGGTGGTCACGTGATGGGGAGTCATGATCGAGTGATGGGGAGTGGTGATGGGGAGTGGTGATGGGGAGTGGTGGTCACGTGATGGGGAGTCATGATCGAGTGATGGGGAGTGGTGATGGGGAGTGGTGATGGGGAGTGATGATGGGGAGTGGTGATGGGGAGTGGTGATGGGGAGTGGTGGTCGCCTTGATGGGGAGTGGTTATGAGGAATGGTGATGGGGAGTGGTGATGGGGAGTGATGATGGGGAGTGGTGATGGGGAGTGGTGATGGGGAGTGGTGATCGCCTTGATGGGGAGTGGTTATGAGGAATGGTGATGGGGAGTGATGATGGGGAGTGGTGGTCGCGTGATGGGGAGTCATGATCGAGTGATGAGGAGTGGTGATGGGGAGTGGTGATGGGGAGTGGTGATGGGGAGTGGTGATGGGGAGTGGTGACCACTTACGGGTTGCGATATTCTTGGTTGGTGTGTGGTTGTGGTGTGTGGGGTGGTGATGAGTTATTTTGTGTGGCTGTGTGGCAGAGGTGTGGACTCGAGTCATGTGACTTGGACTCGAGTCAGACTCGAGTCATGAATTTGATGACTTGCGACTCGACTTGGACTTGCATAACAATGACTTTGTCCCACCTATGAGATGTGGACTCGAGTCATGTGACTTGGACTCGAGTCAGACTCGAGTCATGAATTTGATGACTTGCGACTCGACTTGGACTTGCATAACAATGACTTTGTCCCACCTCTGCTGTGTGGTTATGTGATCACGTGGTGTGATGTGTGGTTGTGTGATCACGTGGTGTCATGTGTGGTTGTGTGATCACGTGGTGTCATGTGTGGTTATGTGATCACATGGTGTCATGTGTGGTTGTGTGATCACGTGGTGTCATGTATGGTCGTATGATGTGTGGTTATGTGATCACGTGGTGTCATGTGTGGTTGTATGATCCTGTGATTGTGTGATTCTGTGATGTGTGGTTGTGTGATGTGTGGTTGTTTGATCCTGTCGTTGTGTGATGTGTGGTTGTGTGGTGGTGCCGTGCGGTTGTGAACGGGGTCCGATTGTATAAATCCTCTCGAAATCAAATCTCACCGCAATCCGGTCAACGCAGAGTCGGACGTGCGGGCAGGCAACCCGCGTTTTACCCCACCACAGTACCATTCCACGTGTAGCGAGCATTCATTGTTTTTTTGTTTTAATCACACATGTTCTATTTACCAACATTTTAAAGCGACGACGACAACAACAACAATAATCATATTAATAACGCGAGGGAAAACAATGAAACACTATGCAGAACTTTAATATTTTCTTGTTTTAACCAAAGCATTAAATATCCCCCAGGTAGGACCTTTATTTTGAAAGGACGGGTGGATTTCAAGTTTAAAAGTGCACGTACCTAGTTGGCTGTACCGCCAGGGCAGAAGCTGTACATATCTCTGTCGTGACTCGGATCATCCCAGTCAAAGTCTCTCCCCTCTCTCTCTCTCTCTTCGAATCATCGTCCTCATTCAGACGACTTGGTATCAACCACAGCGCGTGTCTGTGGTTGTGGTCGCGTTGTGGGGAGCGGTGGTGTAGTGGTTAGCGCTACACTGCGCTACAAACCCCGCTCACAGCCATCGCCAGTGACGATTATCTGAACCGGTCCTGGGCCGCCCCTAGGTCGACTCAGCCTCAAATGAGTACCTGGTGTGGTGTGTAGACATCGCTACTGGGGAGACAAAGGCGGTTGGGCGTGGTGCTGGCCACCCACCCCCTCGTGTGCCGTGTCGGCCTTCATAGGTGCTCGCTAACAACACTTGCCCCAACAGTCTGTTAAGGCTATACGGGGGATCTTTGTACTTGTCTTTTTGCTGGAGATTTCAGTGACCTCATGGATTAATTACAGCCGTGCAAAAGAAAGCAACAGAGAGACAGACACGCTGTCAGACCCAACAGACAGACAAGGACGTCGAGAGAGAGACAGATGGATAGGCAGGCACACGAGCAGACAACCCCACAGACAGACCTAAAGACAGACAGACCAGCAGGCAGAAAGGCAGACAAGCAGATAAACCGACAGGGACACAAACAGACAGGCAAGCAGATGCAGACACAGAGACACAGGCAGACAGGACAGGCAGACAGGCCAAGAGACAGCCCCACAGACGGACAAACGGACAATGTAAAGAGTAAAACAGACGCAGTATTTTTTTTATTTAAAGCTTTCGTGACTGCAGGGATTCATATTCTTGGTGAGGAAAAACCGCCACTTTTTTCAAATTTTCTTGCTGTGGATTTCACACCTGATGATGATTGCTTGTGTTGCAGTCGAAACGTCGTGATCATTTTTATTGTTTTATATTTTTATTATTTTATTATTTCCCTTCTACGTGACTTTACCGAAAGAACCAATAATAAGACGCAGTATTATAAAGAGGGAAAGACACACACACAGACAATGAGGAACACATCACAAACAGAAGCCCAGACAAAGACCCATACAGGAATACAAAGTGGCAGGACAGGTCTGCAGACAAAAGGAGACAGAGAGACACAGAGAGACACAGAGACCAATAGCTCAACTCTCCACACGTCCACAGACGCTTGACGAACGCGGCATGCGTTGCCAACGTCAGGAATTCGATGCGATCACCGTCGTTGTCGTTGTCAGACAGAAATCTCGACGGAGAACAGGAGATGGGTGGTGCACGGGTAAACAGACAGGCGGGGGCACTCACACCAAAGACAAAGAGCCCCCGTGTAGCCTGTGGCAGACTGTTGGGGCAAGTGCTGTTAGCGAGCAACTATGAAGGCCGGCACGGCACACGACGGGGTGGGTGGTCAACACCACGCCCGGCCGCCTTTGTCTCCCCCAGTGGCGATGTTTACTACACACCGCACCGGGTACTCATTTGAGGCTGAGTCGACCTTGGGGAGGCCGAGGAGCGGTTCAAATAATCGTCACCGGTGTTGGCTGTGAGCGGCAATCGAACTCGGGTCGCTGGGTTCGTAGCGCAGCGTAGCGCTAACCGCTGCACCACCGCTCCCCCCTAGTGTGGAATATATAAAGCACTCACACTGACACACACACACACATACACATTAGCGAGCACCTATGAAAGTGTGCGTGCGTGTTTGGTGGCGCGCTAACCACTGCTACATTACCGCTCCCCCGCACACCGCTCACAACCCACACACACGGAGAGCATTGCAGGTTGCCATCATTCATTCTCGATTTGCCATCATTCGCCAGATAAGTGGCCTGCGGCCCAGGCCAAGCAGTGGGAACTGAGCGTGAACAGCGCTCGCGATGTGCGATGGCGTTGCGTGAGCAGCGTGGAGCTGACAGCTGACGGCTGCAGCAGAGGTCGCAAACGGGTTTTGATTCCTTACCTGTACCCGGCCGCACCAGGGTCGCAAATGGGTACCCGTACCTGGCCGGGTACGGGTACTCGTTCCCTACCCGTACCCTACCCGAAATGAGTGACAAACGGTGACTCACCAGTGACTCACGGCCTACCCGTACCCGTACCCGGCCGCACCAGGGTAACAAACGGGTACCCGTACGCGGCCGGGTACGGGTAGCCGGGTATCGGGTAGGGTACGGGTATCGGGTACCCGATTGCGACCTCTGGGCTGCAGGCTGCTCCTGCTGCTGCCGAGGTGGCGGAACGTCGTAAGAGTGCGGGGATAATGTCCATCGTCGCTTTGTCCGGCATTGTCCCGAATTGCGTCGTTTCGCAGAATTTGCGTCGCCTTAAGCCTCCACCCACCCCCCACGCTTAAGTTGGCGTGGATTTCAGCCCTCATTTACTCTGCACTGCGAGCGTGGGTTGTTGCTGTTGTTGTTGTTGTTTTGTATCGGTTGTTGATGTAACGTCCTGAGCACACCGTGCCCAACCTACCGGAGACATTTGTGAGAGAGACAAAAAAAGAACGAGCTTCATAGCTCTTCGGACGACTCCGGGACGAGTACGTGTTCTGATTACGTCTCCGACAGCAGCATCTGTCCGCACTGTCTCGTCATGCGTCGCCTCTCAGTGACGCATCACCACCAACCACCAACCGCCTTACCCACTAACCCTGTAAAATAAAAAAATAAAAAATCGCTTCCACGTGCGTCGTTCCGACACTGTGACGTGAGCCCCAGGGCCTAACTGCTGTGGCCATACTTTATTGATGCTCCCAGCGGGGCCACCTCTTCCCGCCTGCCCCCCCCCCCCCCAACTCGCTCGGGCGCTCAGAGCAGCGTGAGCCCCCCCCCCCCCCCCCCGGACCAGTCGACGTGGCCAGCTAATTCGCTCTGAATCAAGTCGTACGATCGCGCGTGGACTCCACCGAGTTCCGTCTGTATGGTGTTGAGAGCGGCTTAACCACCAACCCCTCCCTCTTCCTCCCCCGCACCCTCGCACGCACGTGTGGTGGTAGTCCCCCTGGTCCTCCGGTTCGCCTCCCCACGTGTAGACGCTCTCATTCATTGGCCGGGATAGATAGAGGAGGGCAGAGCTTGGGCAATTGCGATTGGCGCCGGTTGACCGCGTGGCTGCTCCTGCTGCTGCTGCCGCCCTCCCGCACCTCGTCTGTGGCTCCTCCTCCTGGCGCCGCTGAGTCGTCCCCTCTCTGTCTCTGAGTCGTCCTCTCTGTCTCCGAGTCGTCCTCTCTCTGTCTCTGCACGAGAGCGAGCGAACTTTGTGCAGTGGCGGAGCTGGAGCGTTCCCAGGTTGACATGACGAATTAATATCCTCCCGCGAACGTGCGTGGACCACGCTCGGTCATGTCGAGGAGGGGGGGTGGGGGTGGTGTGGGGTGGAGGGTGGGTCTGACGGGGGGGGAAGAGAAGGCGAGTACGTCATCCAGCAGTGGATTGACACGAAGCGGCTGTCCACTCGTTCCAGCCTCCCGTCGCGCTCGGAACACGCAGGGGGTTTGCTTGCCGTCGATTCACAATTCACAATTCAGCCACCCTGGATACTCATCCTCGTCAGGTTGAGTCTCGAGACTTGTTTGCAGGAGGAGATCTTACGACCACGAGACGTCGAAAGGACCCCCCCGCCCCTCCCCCACCACCCGCCACTCCACGTGGATTCAACACACGGCATTGGGCAGCTCCGCGCAATGGGACGGCAGCGACACCGCTCTGAGCTCCACCAAACCCTCGCCGGCACCACCACCACCACCACGTCCGCCTCCCCGTCTCACACCACCACCACCACCGCCGCCACCTCCTCCTCTTCTACCCGGCGGCCTCGGCTGCCTCACCCCGAGCGCCACCCCCTGGTACCGGCGCCTCCACAGCAGGTAGCAGCCCCCGAGGCAGCAGGCGGCGGCGCACACGTTGAGCAGCACCTGCGCCGCCAGGTAGGAGCGCAGCGCCCCCGTCACGGAGCGGCAGCCGACGCCGGCACCGGCACCCGCGTGGAGGCCCGCGTAGGTGAGGGTGCGAGGCGCGGGCAGCGGTGGGAACGACGCGGCCGCCTTCGATTCGCTGCGGTCCACGAGACGGCAGTCGCAGATGCCGCTGCTGCTGCCGTCGCTGTCACCGCCGCGACTGTCGCCGTCGCTCCGGCTGCTGCTGCTGTGGCTGCTGCTGCTGCTGTGGCTGCTGCTGTGGCCTTTGCCGCCCCCGCGGCTGCCCCCCTGGGTGCGAGGGTGGCAGATGGAGCTGGCGAGGAGGGCGCCGTGGTGAGCGGCGAAGCACGCGGCGGTGAGGGACAGCGCCGCGCCCAGCGTGCAGCACAGGAAGTAGGCGACCTGATGGGGTTGAGGGTGGGGTGGGTGGGTGGGTGAGGAGTGAGGGTCAGTGAGTGTGGGTGGGTGGAAGTACCGGCAAAAACAACCCCCTACGTCCTTGTGGTGCCGGACGGACAACGCTGTCGTGGGCAGTGCCGTGGGGGGAGGGCCAATTCCGCTTGGCCTTTCCCCTCATGGCATTTGTAACCACCACAGTGGCTAAATGGAGGCTCTGGATGGGTGCGAGGGGCTGGTAACCCCTCCACTTTCAATGATTACCACTAAACCACGACCACAAAATGTAATAAATAAGCTTGCGCCGGAAGCCCCAGGGGGACAGGCGTCTATGACGTTTCCTGGCCAAATCCCCTTTTGGCGGAACCAGGAGACTGAATCCTTACCCTTGGGGCTCCTCCAGAAACAACAAAAAACCACTACGTGGAATGTTCGAATGCTCACTGCGGAGGAGAAGCTGCCACTCTTCTGTCGGGAGCTGGACTGGTACCGCCTAGATCTCTGTGGTATTCAGGAGGTCTGGTGGACCGGCTCTGGCTCCTACCACCATAAGGGGTGGACAGTCCTCTACTCGGGGCAGGAGACTGCCAAACAACAGAATGTGGCTCTTCTTCTGAATAAAATAATGAATGGGGCGTGGGAGCGTGGCGGTGAGATGTAGGAAGTTGTAAGCCCCAGGCTACTTTGGGCTCACCTTCACATCAACCGGAGGTGAGGAGTGGTGGTCGTGGTTACTTATGACCCCACCGAAGACGAAAATCCGTGGAGGGATGCAGGCAAGGCCGATGAGTCAGATGCCTTCTATGACCTCCTGTCACAGGTGCTGGCTAAAGTGGCCCCTTGGAATAGAGTCATCTTGTTGGGTGACTTCAAAGCCCGAGTTGGTCATGATGCTGGCACCGAGTCTGGAGTAATGGGAAGGCATGGGCCAGATCAGCTCAATAACAACGGCAGGAGGCTGCTAGATTTTTGTGCAGCCCATGGGCTTGTAATTACCAACATGATGTTCCGGCATCGGCGCATCCACACCACATCATGGATGCATGCCGGGTCCAAGCAAGAACAACTACTGGACTACATAGTGACGGAATAGCGGATACGGGCCCATGTCCTTGACACCAGGACCTACCGTGGAACTGATCTGCCCACTGACCATCGACTTGTCATCTGTAAGATGCGCCTGCCATTCTTCCACTCCGGTGGTGGGTGTACACCCAGGACCCCACTCCAACCAAAAGTGGCCTGGTCTCAGCTAGCTGATGAAAGTTGCAAGCGAGAATTTCATCATCGCTTGCAGCTGGGGTTGGCATCGTCCCCCACTCCTCCTGATGTCGAGGGGAAATGGGCGAGGTTTAGGACTGTGGCTCATGCAGCTGCAATGGCTGCTTTGGGTACACGGTCCAGACCTCCCCAGAGACCCTGGCTGACAGAGGAGGTGTTCAAGCTGGCTTAGAAAATGTGACAGGCCCACTCTGATCGGCTACAGCATCCCATGTCGCAGAATAAGGAGGCTTACCGCAGCCTTCGCTCGGAGGTTCGGATAACTGTGAGGCACGGCAGGGATGGGTGGTGGTCGCGGGTTGCTGAGGAGATGGAGTCTGCCTCAGTGGCCCGCGATCACAAATCGCTCTTTAATTCCATCAAAAAAGTGGGTGGATTGGTGAGTGTGGGTGGGTGAGTGTGAGTGGATTGGTGAGTGTGGGTGAGTGTGGGTGGATGGGTGAGGTGAGTGTGGATGGGTGAGTGTGGGTGGATGGGTGAGTGTGGGTGGGTGAGTGTGGGTGGGTGAGTGTGGGTGGATGGGTGAGTGAGGGTGGGTGTGTGAGTGAGTTTTGCGTGAGTGAGTGTGTGAGTGAATATTTCTGTGTATGAATGAGTGAGTGAATCAGTGAGTGTGTGACATACGTGGGTGGTTCAATGCACCCGCGGACTCACAGAGAGCAGAGCGATAAGTCAAGGCTCGTGGCAGTGCCCTCCCCTGTGTCTCACACGTGCTGTGTCTCACACGTGCTGTGTCTCACACGTGCTGTGTCTCACACGTGCTGTGTCTCACACGTGCTGTGTCTCACACGTGCTGTGTCCACAGCGCAGCGCCACCCCCCACCCTCCTCCACCCCCCATCCCGTGCACGAGTGGCTGGCTTCCCGGTGCAGTAGCACACAAGCAGCATCACTCTGCTTGGCCCACGGCCTCATAACAAGTGCTCCTCCTTCGGGGGGCCACACAGATGCCCCGTGTCCCCATGTCCCCCCGTGTCTCCGTGTCCCCATGTCCCCGTGTCCCTATGACCCCATGTCCCCATGTCCCCAATGTACACATGTCCCCATGTCCCTATGGCCCCATGTCCCCGTGTCCCCATGTCCCCATGTCCCCATGTCCCCGTGTCTCCGTGTCGCTATGGCCCCGTGTCCCCGTGTCTCCGTGTCCCCTTGTCCCCGTGTCTCCGTGCCCCCATGTCCCCATGTCCCCATGTCCCCGTGCCCCCATGTTCCCATGTCCCCGTGTCCCTATGGCCCCATGTCCCCATGTCCCCGTGTCTCCGTGCCCCCATGTCCCCGTGTCCCTATGTCCCCGTGTCCCCGTGCCCCTATGGCCCCATGTCCCTATGGCCCCATGTACCCGTGTCCCCAATGTCTCCGTGCTTCCATGTCCCCTTACCCTCACATTGATCATCCTCGCCGTCTCCTCCTCGTGGTGGTTCATGGACTGCATGTAGAAGCCAAGTGTGGCAGCCAGACACACCTACACACACACAGGGCACACACCCACCCACCCCACCCCACCCACAGAGCCAGGCACGCACGATCAATCCACTGCTGGATAAAGTTGTGGCGATGTGACAGGGCCCGCCTTGCCTCCAGCACGCGCACGCTCCAAGCTGATTCCATTGCCAAAAGGTAAAAAAAAAACTCACGAGTCCATTCCATTATGAGCGATTTCACATCGGAGCTTAAACTTTGCGCGAACCGTAACTGAACGAATGGCTTGCATTTGTCGAGTTCCAAATGGCCTCTCTTTATTAAGTAATGCATGCTTTTTTTAGACGCATATATTTCAATATCGGAGACCAAAAAAAAACACGAATTCGTGCAAGCAAATTGTATGTGTGCGGGGATAGGATGGTGATGATATTCTTTTTCATATTCATAGCGTTGAGATTTATATATCAGTGTCGTCGTCATTCGCTTGAATTGCGTCTCCAGCAATCGCTGAAGAATCCGAATATTTATTCATACTGCGGGAGGAATCCGATGAGCTATGAAGCTCTTTTTCACAACACGTTCAGTCGGGAGCACGGGGTAAGAGCGTGACAACAACGAACACAATACAGAAACACGATAGCAGTGCAAAGTACAAGAAAGGAAAACAAATCACCCAAAACACAGACACATACAACACTAAACCATCTCCATCCTACCAGACAAAGCCCACTGGGGTATTAACTTGTTTTTCTAAAGCGACCCGGCCACAAATGATAGCTCAACAAAGTGGCCCATCATTTGGACATTTTACAGCGGCAAAATAACCTCAAATAGTCTAAATGTGGAGGGATGAACCGGAGGCATCGGTAGAGGCGAGCTGAAAGCAGCAGCAGCTGCAGTCAGACAGTGAGCCGATGCTACCAACGAGTGCCCAAGCTCTGCAATCCTCCACACAGTACGCTGTTTCCACCCCTTCCAGATGGTTTTGCACCGAGTCAAACGGATCAAGGTGAGCTTTTACAGAGCGCACCCAGGAGCAGCTTTTTGACAAGGTGCACCCCAAAGTGGCGAGATGTTAACTACCTCGCCTGGTATGCAAGAGTCTCGTGGGTTCGATCCCGACCCAGACGCCTGCTGCTGTATATTGGTATAATAGAGGCTGTTGTTCATAATCAACGTTTTTGGGTTTAGATCGCGTTATTTATAAATGTGTCGTAACCCTCCACCACCCGACACGGCCAATCAGTAAAAATGTGTCACGTTGACAAAAGACAAATAGTTCACTGCTTTAGCCCACCGGTGTGTTGAAGCCACAACATTTACAATTTGAGTACGACGTTTCGCTGGTAATTGCATCCAGCATCATCGGGCAATTCGCCAGAAACGTCGTACTCAAATTGTAAATGTTGTGGCTTCAACACACCGGTGGGCTAAAGCAGTGAACTATTTGTCTTTTGTCAACGTGACACATTTTTACTGATTGGCCGTGTCGGGTGGTGGAGGGTTACGAAACATTTATAAATAACGCGATCTAAACCCAAAAACGTTGATTATGAATAACATTGGTCGCGAAAGCCTACACGTGTTAAAGAGGCTGTTGTGTTAGATAGCGTAGATATAAATGTTGTCGTCAAACCCGCCACCACCCGACACAGCCATTCAGTGAGCTTTGTCACGTGAACAAAACCGGGCGACCCGAGTTCGATTCCAACGGCCAACACCCAGTGACGATTATCTGAACCGGTCCTGGGCCTCCCCTAGGTCGACTCAACCTCAAATGAGTACCTGGTGCGATGTGTAAACATTGCCACTGGGGAGCCAAAGGCGGCCAGGCGTGGTGCTGTCCACCCACCCCCTCGTGTGCCGTGCCGGCCTTCATAGGCGCTACTCGCGAACAGCCCCAGCAGTCTGTTTACAGGCTATAGGGCAGAGGTCGCAATCGGGTACCCGATACCCGTACCCTACCCGATACCCGGGTACCCGTTTGCGACCCTGGTGCGGCCGGGTACGGGTAACAGGTAGGCCGTGAGTCACTGGTGAGTCACCGTTTGTCACTCATTTCCCAACGTCTTGTCTCTTCTCACAATTCAAGTTCCTAGAATCAACCCACCCGCGCCTGCAACATGGCTTCATCCCAGAGGTCGCAATCGGGTACCCGATACCCGTACCGTACCCGTACCCGGCCAGGTACGGGTAGGGTACGGGTACGGCCAGGTACGGGTTCCCGTTTGCGACCCTGGTGCGGCCGGGTACGGGATTGAGTAAGGAATCAAAACCCGTTTGCGACCCCTGCTTTAGGGGAGATCTTTGTCTTTGATCCACCGATCCTCTGCTGCATGTGTAGTGACAGAACGGTCACTACTGTGTCAGCCCGTACGAGGGCTGGGGGCCCCAAGGGGGTGCCTGGGGGGTCACGTGGTGGAGGGATCCGGACCTTCCCAGAGGTGGGCGAAGTGAGGCGTGTCCTGGGAAGGGAGGCGTGGCCTGGGCGGAGCCGGCCACGCCAAAGCAGATATAAGCGTGGTGTGAACGCGGAGCGAGGCTGTTGTACTGTACTCCGAAGTGAAGACATCATCGGTCGTCAAGTCCCGAGTCGTCGTCCTGGGCCAGGCAGGCCGTTGGAACAGGCAGGCCGTTGCCTGCCTGGTCCAGTCTGTGTCGCGTTCCAGAGTGTTAGTGAGTTGAGGAAGGTGGTCACCACCTCATGTACAGTGTTATATTACTTACCGTTAATAAATAGTGTTGCCTCCAAGCTGCGTGTGTGTGCATCTAATTCGAACCCATTACACATGCACAGTGCAGGATTGCAGGCCACGTGTTCGCGTGGCCGCCACCACCGCACACCACCGCTACCGCCCGGCTGATGGGGGAGAAAAGTGTCTCCTGTCAACTATTTCAAAGAATGAACAAAAAAAACAAAAAAAATTTGCACGCGTAAAGATTCTTGGCGGCGGTCCAGACGTCTCGTGGACACACCCCTAAGTCAGCTCAGACTGAAATAAGCCCCCCCCCCCCCTTTTTGTCGAATGACTTTGAAGATTAATGTATTTATTTTCGAGAGAGGGCCGAAGGGGTTGGGGGTGGGATGGGGCGGTGAGGGGGGGGAGTGGCACGGGTTGAACGCTCACTCACGCGCTCATCCATCCATCCAGCCACTCGTGTCCTTTATTTAACAAGGTTACTCTGCTTTTCATACAACTCTGGATGTGGCAGCTTATTATGGGTAATATTTGTGCTGTTGAAGATGAATAAATAACATTGCAGGGCCCTTTGTCTATTTATGGCTGGTTTGAAGGATGGCTTACACCTTCCCCCGTCAGTCAAACGGACCGCGCAGTAGACGCACTGTGGTCTGAGCTCGTTCAGCAGAAGAGGAGGAGGAACAGCGACACGACACGAACTCTCTCTCTGCTGAAGCCCTCTCGTCGTGGCAGCAGCAGCAGACCTCGACATTGGCACTTAGCTCCTGAACCACAGCGCTGCCACACGGCAAGAATACAATAGTGTATGGGTCCAGTGTTAGTCTATGGGTCCAGTGTTAGTCTATGTGTCCAGTGTTAGTGTATGGGTCTAGTGTTAGTCTATGGGTCCAGTGTTAGTGTATGGGTCTAGTGTTAGTCTATGGGTCCAGTGTTAGTGTATGGGTCCAGTGTTAGTCTATGGGTCCAGTGTTAGTGTATGGGTCTAGTGTTAGTCTATGGGTCCAGTGTTAGTCTATGGGTCCAGTGTTAGTCTATGGGTCCAGTTTTAGTCTATGGGTCCAGTGTTAGTCTATGGGTCCAGTGTGAGTCTATGGGTCCAGTGTGAGTCTATGGGTCCAGTGTTACTCTATGGGTCCAGTGTGAGTCTATGGGTCCAGTCCAGTGTGAGTCTATGGGTCCAGTGTTACTCTATGGGTCCAGTGTTAGTCTATGGGTCCAGTGTTACTCTATGGGTCCGGTGTTAGTCTATGGGTCCAGTGTTACTCTATGGGTCCAGTGTGAGTCTATGGGTCCAGTCCAGTGTGAGTCTATGGGTCCAGTGTTACTCTATGGGTCCAGTGTTAGTCTATGGGTCCAGTGTTACTCTATGGGTCCGGTGTTAGTCTATGGGTCCACCGCGTCACCGTTTCCACTGGAACAATAAAATGTTGTCCGAAGATAGCCAGCCAGCCCGGCTGTGAACTAGACGATTACGTGTGCAGTTCACACGAAGCCTACCTACACGCCGGACGAACCCAGCATTCAATTGACTTCGACGGGAACCACCCCACGCCCTCCATGGGCCGTCTGGAACGCTCTTCCTTCAGATGTTTAGGAAACCTCTGGGAGAGCTGTTGCACTTTTAAATCATCATCATCAACGTGATCGACAAACTCATTTCCTAAAAAACGCTTTTCGTAGTTCAGTTTGTTCTCATTCCCCAGCAACTCCGATTATCACGGTTGGCTACGTACGATGCCGAAGGAGATGAGGATCGTGATACACGGCTAGCAGAGGCGGAGAAACCGCGTGAGCGTTCATCTGACGGGGGGAGTGGTGTGGGCGTGCGTGAGCGAGTAAGTGGAGGGCCTTAGAGCGTGAGTTCTGTGCGAGATGGTTGGGCTGAGTGCGATGTGCGCATGGGTGCTGCTCGCTAACAGCACTTGACCCCAACAGGCTGTTTAGGCTTGAACAGTTAGTGTGTTGTATGTGTGTGGGTGTGTTGAACTTCTTTCGCACCGTACGTAGCCAACCGCGCTCATCGGCGGTGTCGATACGTGCGTGCGAGAGAATGTGCACGTGCTTGAATGTAAGTCCGCGTGTGTGCGGTGGTTGGTAGCGGTCAGCGCTGCGCTGCGCTTCGAACGCGGCGGCCCGAGTTCGATTCCCGCTCACGGCCAACGGCGGTGACGATTATCTGAACCGGGACTCCCCTAGGTCGACTCGGCCTCAAATGAGTAGCCGGTGCGGCGTGTGAACCATCGCCACTGTCGGAGAAAAAAAGGGCGGCCGGGCGCCGACGGTTATCTCGAGGCTAGCAAGGAATTCTGTCCGCCTGTGTTTTCTCGTCATATTCATCCTCTCGTGAGCGGCAGGGCAGTGCGCTTTGCGGAGAGTGAGAGAGTGAGAGAGAGAGAGCCGGAGACGCACAACGATTTGCATGCGCACGGGACGGAGTGATTGAAATTCTGCTTGACAGATCCATTGAGATGGATCGCCGTGCGTCCGATGAGATCTCGAATCGGTGCAGTCACGCTCCGACGGTGATTGCAAAATATTTTGTATAATTATTTTTGTTGTTGTTGTTGTTGTTGTACGGCTACTGAGGTTTTTCGAGGGGATATATTCTTCTACCCCCCTTTCCCCGGTGCAATTGAGGGTAATTTTGTAATGAGTATTGCCTCTCTCCGTCGAAACAACAACGGAGAAGAAGCTGCTGATCTCTGGCGAATGTCTCCTGCAGCGCTGATAGAGATACCACGGCATTTGCAATCGCCAGGAGCGGTGGCGCAGTGATTGGGTCGCACTTGCGCCGCTGCTTTGACCAGCGTGGTGAAGTATGGTCCAACACCCCCCCCCCCACACCAGCCACCACCCACCCCTAAAACCCACTCGACCGACACGGCACGGAGAGACACGCAGCAGCCATCCGTGGATAATTGAATGTTAATTATGCAAATTGAAATTAAGACCTTCACTGCATTTCAGTTTGGTTGTGTAATGGATCCGCACGCTTAATTCGTATTAATTCGAAATGTCCCGATTAATTATTCACCGAACAAACTCATTTAGAGCCATTATCATCATCACATCATCATCATGATCATCATCCACTGCTGGATGATGATGATGATGATGGCCTCTCCACACCGTGTCGCTCGTTGTTTGACCATACTTCACCCGCAGTGGCACACGTGCGGTGGGCCGCTAAGGGGAGGGTCCACAGCTGTCTCGGGCCTCAACTCGCCACTCAATGGGTTCAGAGCGCAGCGCGCTAAGGTGCCGTCCATAAATGACGTCACGCGATTTTGGACGATTTTTGACCACCCCCCCCCCCCATCTCGTCACACGGCGTCACAAAAAGTCAGACCCCCCCCCCCCCGCTCAAATATGAAGTCACAAAGCTCTGCCCCCCCCCCAAAAATAAAACATGCTTCAAATCGCTTTAAACTATTGTCAATGTAGTGCGTATTTAATGTGGCGCTGCACTCTGTTGTATGAGAAAACATTTATTAAAAAGTCGATTTAATTAAGTAGAACGTGTTGTCTATATTTATTTAAAGTTGCGCATTTTGATGTGGCGTCACATTCCTCAACCACCCCCCCCCCCCCCTCGTCACACATCGTCACAAATGTCTGACCCCCCCACCCCACCCCCCAGGTGCGTGACGTCATTTATGGACTGCCCCTAACCACCGCACCAACGCTCCGCGCCGCCAAACACACACGCCCCATACGCGTTCGGTTCACGCTGCGTTCACTTTGTCGAGCAATTTTAGCGGCCGCGTGGTGCGCCAGGTGATGGCTTTCGACGGATTGGTCCCGCAGGTTGTCTCGCTCCGTCAGTCATTTGGGAAGGCGCTGGGCTCATTCGCAATGCTGAATAGGTGATTTCGAATGTGATTTCGAAAAGTGTATTGGTTTAGCCATGTTTGTTTGTTGTAGTACAGAGTTAGACTGATGGCCTTAATCTAAGTTGTCTTGTGGTTGTTGTTGGTTGTTTGACTTGCATCCCACTGGGATTTTTGCACACAGCGTTGGTGTGCGGTGTTTTTTATGCAATATTTTGCTGTCTTTTCTTGGATTTTCTGTTTGCACTCAGTCACATATTCACTTTAAGATGTTTTCTTGTTCGTGTTTTTGTTTTTTGTTTGTTGCGGTTGCACCCGATTCAAGAGCCGAATGGCTCACAGGGCTATACCTAATAAATTAACTTGAACTTGGTTTCGTTTCCTCGTTTGTACCTTACAGTGTGTGTGTGTGTTAGAGCGATGCCGGGTTAAGCTAGCGCGGGGCCTGTAGCATATGTTATAAAGGGGCCCTACATTTTTTTTAAAATTCATAAATATACATAAATATTAGAACACACATTTTTTACTTGCATAATAATTGTATTTTTTCATTTGCTATACAGCCAGATAATACGACAAATCGCTAACCTTAAACACCCAGTCGTTCGTAAAAGTTGAAGGCGGTATAGTACTTCAGTGATAGAGCTAGTGCAGAATCACTGAACCGGAATTGATAGCTTGAAAGCATTTAGCGCGGGGCCCTTGAAAGTGCGGGGCCCGTAGCTACTACAACATATGTAGCTACTACACATGTAGCTACTACATCATGTGTAGCTACTACATCATACGTAGCTACGACATCATACGTAGCTACTACATCATACGTAGCTACGACATCATACGTAGCTACTACATCATGTGTAGCTACTACATCATACGTAGCTACTACATCATACGTAGCTACTACATCATACGAAGCTACTACATCATACGTAGCTACTACATCATACGTAGCTACTACATGATGTGCAGCTACTACATCACGTGTAGCTACTACACGTGCAGCTACTGCACGTGTAGTAGCTACACGTGTAGCTACTACACGTGCAGCTACTGCACGTGCAGCTACTACACGTGTAGCTACTACACGTGTAGCTACTGCACGTGCAGCTACTGCACGTGCAGCTACTACACGTGTAGCTACTACACGTGTAGCTACTGCACGTGCAGCTACTGCACGTGCAGCTACTGCACGTGCAGCTACTGCACGTGCAGCTACTGCACGTGCAGCTACTGCACGTGCAGCTACTGCACGTGCAGCTACTTGTGCTACCAGGATAATTAGCTGGCATTGTGTGAGAGAGTGTGGGAGTGTGTGAGAGAGTGTCGGTGTGTTAACAGCACTTGCCCCAACAGTCCGTAAAGGCTATACGGGGGATGTTTGTCTTAGTTTGTCTTTGGGGAGCGGTAGTGTAGTGGTTAGTGCCCTGCGCTATCAACCCAACCCACGTCCAACACCAATAATGATTTTCTGAACAAGGCATGGGCCTCCCCTAGGTCGACTCAGCGTCAAATTAGTATCTGGTGCGGTGAGCAAACATCGTCACTCGGGAGACAAAGTCGTCCAGGCGTGGTGCTCGCAAAGAGCACCTTGAAGTCTGTTAGAGGCTACACGGGGGATCTTAGCCTTTTGTTTGAGTAAGTGCTGGCACAATATGCAATCAGGATTTCTTTTAGACGCGGAATTTCTTTGACAAACATGACCTAGAAAAAAATATCTGTTCTCGTCCAAGACAACACGATATTCTATAATGTCATCAACTGCAGCGCGCATCCGAGCAGGGTAGGCTCAGAAACATAATTTTCATCACCATTATCAATGAATGAATCAACCTCAAATACGTAATTATAATTATCCATCATCGTCGCGTATCAATCATTACCATCAGTCATCATCATCACCACCACCGCCATCAATACATTCATCAAGCTAATCATTAACTCAGCTGTGAAAAAATAATTAATACAATTAATGAGAACACGTGCCGCCTTTACATATCGATCCCTGCGCAGACGACGATAAAAGTGTTTATTTTTTTAAAATAAACACATCCTCTTCAGCATCACACGCGTCTTCTGGAAAGCGCAAACATTTCCCAACAGCGTAGGATCGACCACAAAGCAACGGTCTGTCTGGGACTCTTCCAGCGTCTGAGAGGCACCGCTCTACCACGACGACTACACAGACAGAGAGAGAGAGAGAGTCCAATATTGGGGCAACGTTGCCCATAATCAGTTTTTTTCTACTCTTTCTGGCAATATAATAGGAAGGTGCTAAGATTTTTTTCAAACACCAAATAGATACATTTTGCAAGGCATCGACTCTCCATCAACCACACAGAGAGTACTTGTGGGAAAAAAACATGCAAACAGCCGTGCTCTGTATTCTCGGTTCTTTCGGTAAAGTTGCGTAAAAGGGAAATAATAAAGTAAAAAAATTAAAACATAATAAAATAAAATTCTCACGACGTTTCGGCCACAACGCAAGCAGCCGTCCTCGGGTGAAGAAAAAGAGCTGTCTGAAAAACAGCGTCCTCATGTCTCTCCGACAGGTCAGTTTCTTCCTCCCTGAGGACGGCTGCTTGCGTTGTGGCCGAAACGTCGTGAGAATTTTATTTTTTATTATGTTTTATTTTTATTATTTTATTATTTCCCTTCTACTTGACTTTACCGAAATAACCAAGGCTATGAATCTCTGCAGTCACGAAAGCTTTAAATCGAGACATGCTCTGATGATAATAATTATTATATGCAAACTGGTGAAACGAGGCCATACAAAAGGATGTCTCTGGTGTGGGCTAATCAGTTTTAAAGACAATGCATTTATTATCAGGCCGTATTTATTTGCATGTTTTGCCACAAGTATGTGTGGTTAGGGACGTCCATAAATGACGTCACGCACCTGCGGGGGGGGGGTGTTTGAGAAATGTGACGTCACATAAAAATGCGCAACTTTAATAAATACAGACAACACGTTCTACTTAATTAAATAGACTTTTTAATAAATGTTTTCGCCTACAACATCAGAGTGCAGCGCCACATTAAATACGCACTACAATGACAATAGTTTAAAGCGATTTGAAGCATGTTTTTTTTTTGGGGGGGGGGCAGAGCTTTGTGACGTCATATTTGAAGGGGGGGTCTGACTTTTTGTGACGCCGTGTGACAAGGGGGGGGGTCAAAAATCGTGTGACGTCATTTATGGACGGCCCCTTACTGCAGACTTGACGCCCTGCAAAAATTTATCTATCTGGCGTTTAGACATCTTCACACCTGATAATTGTTTTTTTACCCTTCTGTCTGGCATCAAAACTGACACCTTTTTAAAAGGAGTCATGTTTGCATAGACGCAATACCTGCAGTCATAATGCAAACAAAAAACATAACTCTGATAATGTGCACTGTCCTTGAAGTTGATTGGTCCACACCCGAGACAGCTTTCCTTAGAGCCTAGTCTCACATGGGTTGGACCAGATGACGCCAAAAGGCGCACAACTCAAAGACAATGCACCATCAGAGTATGAGAGCTCGGGGCAAGCATCTACACATAGTGTACACATAGTGTAGATGCTTGCCCCGAGCTCTCATACTCTGATGGTGCATTGTCTTTGAGTTGTGCGCCTTTTGGCGTCATCTGGTCCAACCCATGTGAGACTAGGCTCTGAGGAAAGCTGTCTCGGGTGTGGACCAATCAACTTCAAGGACAGTGCACATTATCAGAGTTATGTCTTTTGTTTGCATTATGACTGCAGGTATAGCGGTCTATGCAAACATGACTCCTTGTAAAAAGGTGTCAGTTTTGTTGCCAGATAGAAGGGTAAAAAACCAATTATCATATTTTTACTGGCAAATGAGGTTCCCATAGTGTAGATCTTCACACCTGTTTTAGTGCCGAGAAAGGGGTAAACCCTCCGATTACGTTTCATCAGTTTTTGTGATACTGGCAAACCAAAAAAAGGTCCCATAACATGGCAACAACAACACAGCTCAGAATAACCGTGAGATTACTTCGGGAGAACATAGAACAACGACAAGTGATCACTCATCCGTAGAACCAAGGGGGGGGGGGCGCTGCTACGCGTATCGTCCTGCGAGTGGTGGTGAATGTTGACCGTGCAACAGCCAGAATAAGACTGACGTTTCCATCATCATCATCGGAGGCTGGATGTCATCCTCCGATGATGGAATGTTGACCGTGCAACAGCCGGAGTGAGACTGACGTTTCCATCATCATCATCGGAGGCTGGAGGTCATCCTCCGATGATGGAATGTTGACCGTGCAACAGCCTCGTCTCAGTTTATTTAGAGCCTAGGCTCAACCCGAGCTCTCAATATCCTGATAGTGGCATGGTCTTTGTGCTGTTCGCCTTTTGGCGTCCTCTGGTCTAACACCGTTTGAGACTAAGGTCTAAAGAAAGCTGTCTCTGGTGTAGACAAATCAGTTTCAAAGACAATGCATCATCATCTACTACCAGAGCGTGTTTTTTGTTTGCATGTTCACCACAAGAATCTGTGGTTAATGCGGACATGATTCCTTGTAAAATGTTTCTGTTTGGTGTTTTAACATCTTAACACAACTGTTTTATTGTTGCCAGAAACGGTAAAACCTATTCTTATATTTTGACACTGGCAAGGGAGGTCCCATGATGACTCATCCTTGTGAACCCAGCCTAACACGGCACCACGGTGGCCAGGAGATGTTAACTCCCTCGCCTAGTATGCAGGAGGTCGTGGGTTCGATCGCGACCCTGATGCCTGCTGTATATTTGGAGTTTGCGTGTCTCTCTCTCATCATCATCACGGTGGCTATGAGATGTTAACTACCTCGCCTGGTATGCAGGAGGTCGTGGGTTCAATCGCGACCCGGACGCTGCTGTACATTTGGAATTTGCGTGTCTCTCCCTCTCCCCGTGGTCGCGTGGATTTTTCTCCCGGCCCTCCAGGGGTTTTTTCCCCCTACACATTCATAATAAACTTCAAGCCTTTAGAGTATTTGTCTGATATACATTTTCACGTGATGATGATAAGCCACTTCGTTGAGCTATCATTTGCGATAGCCAGGCTGCCTTTGAAAAAGCGCTACATAGCTCAGTGGGGCCTTACCTAGTAAAATAAACAAAACATTGTATCGCAACTTGGTCAAAGTATATATCCGTGTGATATTCCTAGGTTTTGTCGGTAAAGTCACGTAGGTAAAAATTTTAAATTAATAAAAGTAAAATAAAAAATAAAATAAAATCACGACGTTTCGGAGGCAACACAAGCTTCCGTCTTCAGGTGGAACCGTCACAGCACGATAGCTGTATCAAGTGAGAGAAATTCCAAGAAGCAGTATTTGTATACATACTGGTTGAGGGTGGGAGGAGCTAAGGTAGACCCTGAATATTTAAAACAATCTACGAATATGAATCCTTGCAGTCACGAAAGCTTCAAATCTAGAATCTCTGTGTGAGTCTATCGATATCTAGATCAGTGGTTGGAACTCTGTGAGTCTATGGGTTATTTAGCGGAGTCCATGGGTAGCTGCGTCAGTCCATGGGTAGCTCTGTGATTCTATAGGTTGCTATGTGAATCTACGGGTATTTACTTATGCGAGTGCATTAACCTGTTTATACTGGTAGGAACCTCCTGGTTACACCAGCCCAGAGGGGATTATTGTGTCCGTCGTGCAGGGAGGGGCTGAGAGGGGAGGGGAGGGTGGGGAGGGGCTGCGTGGGGAGGGTGGGGAGGGGCTGGGTGGGTGGGTAGGGTGGGGAGGGGCTGGGTGGAAAGGGGCTGGGTGGCGAGGGGAGGGGCTGGGTGGGGAGGGGCTGGTCACCCCGTGGTGCCCTTATAAAACTCAACGTTTAACCTACTCACGCCGGCTTGTGACTGCCCTCACAGTCGGGCATATTTGCGGAATACACCACGCCGCCGTTGACCCTGGCCATTGTCCAAGCAATCCAACGTTCCTACCAGCTCCCTCCGCAGGAATGTGTTAGCACTGCCTTAAATGAAAAACAGGGGGGGGGGATCCGTATCACAGCCAACGTTTCGGGAAAGGGGTCTTCTTCATGGCAAATAATTGTGTATGCGCATTAAAATAGACGCTGTTGCCCGAACCGTCGCCTATCATATATCACAATCAGAATATTCATGTATACTGGAGGAATCCGATGAGCTGTGAAGCTCTTTTACACGGTAGATATAAATCATTGTAAAGCCACACACACACGGTGTGATTCATTAACGCATCGATATATTTTTGTACTTGCTAAAATGCAGTATCACTCAACACATGGCGTTATCTAAGCCATCGGTGATCAGGCGGCTGGAAGACGTCAACTCGCCGCACTTCGAGAAACCCGGTTCAATCATCACTCACTCGACGTCAGCCGATACGTGAGTGCACGGGTCCGTGTGTGCAAGTCGACGGATCTCCCTGTATAGTATGTGGGTCTCTATGTGTGTCTATGGGTCTCTATGCAGGTCTATGAATCTCCCTGTACAATATGTGGGTCTCTATGTGCCTCTATGGGTCTCTATGCAAGTCTATGGATCTCCTTGTAAGAATATGGAGACCCAATTTTACCGCCGGTATAAATACAAATCGATGTTCTGATATTAATTTCCATGCAAGTCTATGGATCTCTATGTGATTCCACGGGTCTCTATGCAAGTCTATGAATCTCCATGTACAATATGTGGGTCTCTATGTGCGTCTATGGGTCTCTATGCAAGTCTATGGATCTCTATGTGATTCCACGGGTCTCTATGCAAGTCTATGAATCTCCATGTACAATATGTGGGTCTCGATGTGTGTCTATGGATCTCCATGAACAATATGTGGGTCTCTATGTGCGTCTGTGGGTCTCTTTGCAAGTCTATGGATCTCCATGTACAATATGTGCATCTCTATGTGTGTCTATGGGTCTCTATGCAAGTCTATGAATCTCCCGTACAATATGTGGGTTTCTATGTGCCTCTATGGGTATCTATGCAAGTCTATGGATCTCCATGTACAATATGTGGGTCTCTATGTGCCTCTATGGGTCTCTATGCAAGTCTATGGATCTCCATGTAAGAATATGGAGGCCCAATTTTACCGGATTCCTCCAGTATAAACACAAATCAATATTCGAATATTAATTTCCATGCAAGTCTATGGATCTCTATGTGATTCCACGGGTCTCTATGCAAGTCTGTGGATCTCCCTGTACAATATGTGGGTCTCTATGTGCGTCTGTGGGTCTCTATGCAAGTCTATGGATCTCCCTGTACAATATGTGGGTCTCTATGTGCGTCTGTGGGTCTCTATGCAAGTCTATGGATCTCCCTGTACAATATATGGATCTCTATGTGCGTCTGTGGGTCTCTATGCAAGTCTATGAATCTCCCTGTACAATATGTGGGTCTCTATGTGCGTCTGTGGGTCTCTATGCAAGTCTATGAATCTCCCTGTACAATATGTGGGTCTCTATGTGCGTCTGTGGGTCTCTATGCAAGTCTATGAATCTCCCTGTACAATATGTGGGTCTCTATGTGTGTCCATGGGTCTCTATGCAAGTCTATGGATCTCCCTGTACAATAAGTGGGTCTCGATGTGTGTCTATGGATCTCCATGTACAATACGTGCATCTCTATGTATGTCCATGGGTCTCTATGCAAGTCTATGGATCCAGTGGCGTAGCTAGGATATTTTGCGCCCGGGGACCAACTATAAAATTGGCGCCCCCCCCCCCCCCCCCCGTTTAATCGCAAACCAGAATGTAATTACATGACACGCAGGCTGTGTGTGGCGGGATATATAAACTTTTAGGTTGAGGTGTAGATTTGTGCAGTAGTTTCAGGCTGCCGCGCCCGCCGCAATAAGTTATAATGTAACGTTGTAAGCCTCGTTTTGGCGCCCCTTTACCTTGGCGCCCGGGGACACATGTACCCCCCTGCCCCCCCCCCCCCTAGCTACGCCTCTGTATGGATCTCCATGTACAATATGTGGGTCTCTATGTGTGTCTATGGGTCTCTATTCAAATCTGTGGATCTCCATGCACAATATGTGGGTCTCTATGTGTGTCTCTGGGTCTCTATTCAAATCTGTGGATCTCCATGCACAATATGTGGGTCTCTATGTGTGTCTATGGATCTCTATGCAAATCTATGGATCTCCCTGTACAATATGTGGGTCTCTATGTGTGTCTATGGGTCTCTATTCAAATCTGTGAATCTCCCTGTACAATATGTGGGTCTCTATGTGCGTCCATGGGTCTCTATGCAAGTCTATGGATCTCCATGTACAATATGTGGGTCTCTATGTGTGTCTATGGATCTCCTTGTAAGAATATGGAGACCCAATTTTACCGGATTCCTCCAGTTTAAATACAAATCAATATTCGGATATTAATTTCCATGCAAGTCTATGGATCTCTATTTGATTCCACGGGTCTCTATGCAAGTCTATGAATCTCCCTGTACAATATGTGGGTCTCTATGTGCGTCTATGGGTCTCTATGCAAGTCTATGGATCTCTCACTGGAAATCTATGGATCTCAAAGTAAGTCTACGGGGCACTCATTGCAAGTCTGGACCATCTAAAATCCATCATCGAGGGTATTTTTTTTTTGGGGGGGGAGGGGTTAGATCGCTTAAATGAATAAATGTGTCGTTAAACCCGCCACCACCCGACACGGCCAACTTAGTAACGGGACGCAGTTCTTCTTACCCGATCTGACCCAAAACTAAAAGGAACATTTTAAAATAAAAAAGCCTCTATCACGGATAGCATTGGCCGCAGAAAGCCCCGACTGCTACCGTACGCGTTAAACTGGCGTCTGAAGTGAAAGTCGCCGGTAAACTCGCTTTGCGAAACGACCGCGGAGAGAGACACCGAGACAGAGAGATACAGAGAGACAGAGGGACAGAGAGAGACAGACAGAGAGACAGAAAGACAGAGAGAGACACAAAGACAGACGGAGAGATACAGAGACACAGAGAGACACAGAGAGACAGAGAGAGACAGAGAGACAGAGAGAGACACATAGAGAGAGACAGAGACAAACATAGAGAGAGACAGAGGCAGACAGAGAGAGATAGAGAGACCCAAAGAGACACAGAGAGACAGAGAGACACATAGGGACAGAGAGAGAGAGACAGAGAGACAGAGAGAGAGAGACAGAGACAGACGGAGAGAGACAGAGACAGACGGAGAGAGACAGAGAGACAGAGAGAGAGACAGAGACAGACAGAGAGACAGAGAGAGACAGACATAGAGAGAGACAGAGAGAGAGAGAGACAGACGGAGAGAGACAGAGAGACACAGAGAGACACAGAGAGACAGAGAGAGACACATAGAAAGAGACAGAGACAGACAGAGAGAGAGACAGAGAGAGAGAGAGAGACAGATAGAGACAGAGAGACGTCGCTCAGATGCTTGTCGTGAAACTGCCCCCCCCCATTTCCCCCCGCGGCGTCGAGGAGGAGCCCCTTGGGCTCGCCAGCAGTAAAGTGTGGGCCCGATCGCCATCTGTTTCCATCTGTACGGTCGATAGACTCGTTGCGCCCCCCCCCCCTCCCAGTCACGTGGTTTTCTCCGGGGAGCTGTGATTTTCTTCACGATCATCTTACACAGACGTACACGGCGCCCTTAGTCCACGAGGCTTTACGGCGATTACCAAGTTGTACACGTCGATGAAAGTGGTGAGAGAAGATGAATGAAGAGAGGGGTTAGTAGTAGTAGTGTAGCTATGGTTACAGTAAGGAGGACTGGGGGGGGGGGGGGGGGTTACGGAGGGGATGGGGTAGAGACGGGGGTTGGGGTAGTGGTAGTGATAGGGGTAGTGATGGGGGTAGTGGTAGGGGCAGTGATAGAGGTAGTGATAGGGGTAATGATAGGGTAGGGGTAGTGATAGGGGTAGTGATAGGGGTAATGATAGGGGTAGTGGTAGGGGTAGTGATAGGGTAGGGGTAGTGATAGGGGTAGTGATAGGGGTAGTGATGAGTGGTAGTGATAGGGGTAGTGATAGGGGTAGTGATAGGGGTATGGGTAGTAATAGGGGTAGTGATAGGGGTAGTGATGAGTGGTAGTGATAGGGGTAGTGATAGGGGTAGTGATAGGGGTAGTGATAGGGGTATGGGTAGTAATAGGGGTAGTGATAGGGGTAGTGATGAGTGGTAGTGATAGGGGTAGTGATAGGGGTAGTGATAGGGGTAGTAATAGGGGTAGTGATAGGGGTAGTGATGAGTGGTAGTGATAGGGGTAGTGATAGGGGTAGTAATAGGGGTAGTGATAGGGGTATGGGTAATGATAGGGGTAGTAATAGGGGTAGTGATAGGGGTAGTGATGAGTGGTAGTGATAGGGGTAGTGATAGGGATAGGGGTAGTGATAGGGGTAGTAATAGGGGTAGTGATAGGAGCAGTGATAGGGATAGGGGTAGTGATAGGGGTAGTGGTAGGGGTAGTTATAGGGGTTGAGATATGGGTAGTGGTAGGGTAGGGGTAGTGATAGGGGCAGTGATAGGGTAGGGGTAGTCATAGGGGTAGTGGTAGGGGTAGTGATAGGGCTAGTGATAGGGGTATAGGTAATGATAGGAGCAGTAATAGGGGTAGTGATAGGGGTAGTGATGAGTGGTAGTGATAGGGGTAGTGATAGGGGTAGTGATAGGGTAGGGGTAGTGATAGGGGTAGTGGTAGGGGTAGTGATAGGGGTAGTGATAGGGCTAGTGATAGGGGTATAGGTAATGATAGGGGTAGTAATAGGGGTAGTGATAGGGGTAGTGATGAGTGGTAGTGATAGGGGTAGTGATAGGGATAGGGGTAGTGATCGGGGTAGTGGTAGTTATAGGGGTTGAGATATGGGTAGTGGTAGGGGTAGTGATAGGGGTAGTGATAGGGGTAGCGATAGGGGTATGGGTAATGACAGGGGTCGTGAAAGGGTTAGTGATTGGGGTAGTGGTAGGGGTAGTGTTAGGGGTAGAGATATGGGTAGTAATAGGGGTAGAGATAAGGGTAGTTGTTGGGGTAACGACTTGCACGGTTGGCGACGTACGGTGCGAAAAAAGTTCAACAGTTACAGGACTGTACATACACAGAGGGTGGTTTCCCTGTGTCAACGATCACATTGAGTCGGGGGCACTCGAAATCAGCGAGATTCGAACCCCAGGAATCCTGAACATCGCCAAGCTAACAAGGAGGAGCGCCATGGGTGGGTGGAGTGGGGTGATGGGGGTGAGTTTGGTGATGGTGGGTGGGTGGGTGGGGTGGGTGAAGTGGGGTGATGGGGGTGAGTTTGGTGATGGTGGGTGGGTGGGTGGGGTGGGTGAAGTGGGGTGATGGGGGTGAGTTTGGTGATGGTGGGTGGGGTGGGTGGGTGGGGGTGAGTTTGGTGATGGTGGGTGGGGTGATGGGGTGAGTTTGGTGATGGGTGGGGTGATGGGGGTGAGTTTGGTGATGGGGGGGTGGGTGGGGTGATGGGGGTGAGTTTGGTGATGGTGGGTGGGTGGGGTGATGGGGGTGAGTTTGGTGATGGTGGGTGGGGTGATGGGGGTGAGGTTGGTGATGGTGGGGTGTGTGGGGGTGAGTTTGGAGATGGTGGGTGGGTGGGGTGATGGGGGTGAGATTGGTGATGGTGGGTGGGGTGATGGGGGTGAGTTTGGTGATGGTGGGTGGGTGATGGGGGTTAGTTTGGTGATGGTGGGTGGTGTGATGGGGGTGAGTTTGGTGATGGTAGGTGGGTGATGGGGGTGAGTTTGGTGATGGTGGGTGGGTGATGGGGGTGAGGTTGGTGATGGTGGGTGGGGTGATGGGGGTGAGTTTGGTGATGGTGGGTGGGGTGATGGGGTGAGTTTGGTGATGGTGGGTGGGGGTGATGGGGGTGAGTTTGGTGATGGTGGGTGGGTGGGGTGGGTGGGGGTGAGTTTGGTGATGGTGGGTGGGTGGGGGTGATGGGGGTGAGTTTGGTGATGGTGGGTGGGTGGGGTGGGTGGGGGTGAGTTTGGTGATGGTGGGTGGGTGGGGGTGATGGGTGGGGGTGAGGTTGGTCATGGTAGGGTGATGGGGGTGAGTTTGGTGATGGTGGGTAGGGTGATGGGGGTGAGTTTGGTGATGGTGGGTGGGGTGATGGGTGTGAGTTTGGTGATAGTGGGTGGGGTGATGGGGGTGAGTTTGGTGATAGTGGGTAGGGTGATGGGGGTGAGTTTGGTGATGGTGGGTGGGGTGATGGGGGTGAGTTTGGTGATGGTGGGTGGGTGGGGTGGGTGGGGGTGAGTTTGGTGATGGTGGGTGGGTGGGGGTGATGGGTGGGGGTGAGGTTGGTGATGGTAGGGTGATGGGGGTGAGTTTGGTGATGGTGGGTAGGGTGATGGGGGTGAGTTTGGTGATGGTGGGTGGGGTGATGGGTGTGAGTTTGGTGATAGTGGGTGGGGTGATGGGGGTGAGTTTGGTGATAGTGGGTAGGGTGATGGGGGTGAGTTTGGTGATGGTGGGTGGAGTGATGGGGGTGAGTTTGGTGATGGTGGGTGGGGTGGGGTGATGGGGGTGAGTTTGGTGATGGTGGGTGGGGTGGGGGTGATGGGGGTGAGTTTGGTGATGGTGGGTGGGGTGGGGTGATGGGGGTGAGTTTGGTGATGGTGGGTGGGGTGATGGGGGTGAGTTTGGTGATGGTGGGTGGGGTGGGGTGATGGGGGTGAGTTTGGTGATGGTGGGTGGGGTTATGGGGGTGAGTTTGGTGATGGTGGGTGGGGTGATGGGGGTGAGTTTGGTGATGGGTGGGTGGGGTGATGGGAGTGAGTTTGGTGATGGTGGGTGGGGTGATGGGGGTGAGTTTGGTGATGGGTGGGTGGGGTGATGGGAGTGAGTTTGGTGATGGTGGGTGGGGTGATGGGAGTGAGTTTGGTGATGGTGGGTGGGGTGATGGGGGTGAGTTTGGTGATGGTGGCTGAGGTGATGGGGGTGAGTTTGGTGATGGTGGGTGGGGTGATGGGGGTGAGTTTGGTGATGGGTGGGTGGGGTGATGGGAGTGAGTTTGGTGATGGTGGGTGGGGTGAGTTTGGTGATGGTGGGTGGGGTGATGGGGGTGAGTTTGGTGATGGTAGGTGGGGTGATGGGGGTGAGTTTGGTGATGGGTGGGTGGGGTGATGGGAGTGAGTTTGGTGATGGTGGGTGGGGTGATGGGGGTGAGTTTGGTGATGGTGGGTGGGGTGATGGTGGTGAGTTTGGTGATGGTGGGTGGTTGGGGTGATGGGGGTGAGTTTGGTAATGGGTGGGTGGGGTGATGGGAGTGAGTTTGGTGATGGTGAGTGGGGTGATGGGGGTGAGTTTGGTAATGGTGGGTGGGTGGGGTGGGTGGGGTGGGTGGGGGTGAGGTTTGTGATGGGTGGTTGGGTGATGGGGTTGAGTTTTGTGATGGGTGGATGGAGGTGATGGGGGTGATGTTGGTGATGGTGGGTGGGGTGGGTGATGGGGGTGAGTTTGGTAATGGTGGGTGGGGTGGGTGGTGGTGAGGTTTGTGATTTGTGGTTGGGTGATGGGGTGAGTTTGGTGATGGTGGGTGGGGTGATGGGGGAGAGTTTGGTGATGGTGGGTGGGGTGGGTGGGGGTGAGGTTTGTGATGGGTGGTTGGGTGATGGGGTGAGTTTGGTGATGGTGGGTGGGGTGATGGGGGTGAGTTTGGTGATGGTGGGGTGGGTGGGGGTGAGTTTGGTGATGGTGGGTGGGGGTGATGGGGGTGAGTTTGGTGATGGTGGGTGGAGTGATGGGGTGAGTTTGGTGATGGTGGGTGGAGGTGATGGGGGTGAGTTTGGTGATGGTGGGTGGGGTGGAGTGATGGGGTGAGTTTGGTGATGGTGGGTGGGTGGGGTGGGTGGGGGTGAGCTTGGTGATGGTGGGTGGGGGTGATGGGGGTGAGTTTGGTGATGGTGGGTGGGGTGATGGGGGTGAGTTTGGTGATGGTGGGTGGGGTGATGGGGGTGAGCTTGGTGATGGTGGGTGGGGTGATGGGGTGAGTTTGGTGATGGTGGGTGGGGTGATGGGGGTGAGCTTGGTGATGGTGAGTGGGTGTGATGGGGGTGAGTTTTGTGATGGTGGGTGGGGTGATGGGGGTGAGTTTGGGGATGGTGGGTGGGGTGGGGTGATGGGGGTGAGTTTGGTGATGGTGGGTGGGGTGATGGGGGTGAGTTTGGTAATGGTTGGTGGTGTGATGGGAGTGAGTTTGGTGATGGGTGGGTGGGGGTGAAAGGAGTGAGTTTGGTGACGGTGAGTGGGGGTGATGGGGGTGAGTTTTGTGATGGTGGGTGGGGTGATGGGGGAGAGTTTGGTAATGGTGGGTGGGGTGGGTGATGGGGGTGAGTTTGGTGATGGTGGGTGGGGTGGGGTGATGGGGGTGAGTTTGGTGATGGTGGGTGGGGTGATGGGGGTGAGTTTGGTGATGGTGAGTGGGGTGGGGTGATGGGGGTGAGTTTGGTGATGGTGGGTGGGGTGATGGGGGTGAGTTTTGTGATGGTGAGTTGGGTGATGGGGGTGAGTTTTGTGATGGTGGGTGGGGTGATGGGGGTGAGTTTGGTGATGGTGGGTGGGGTGGGTGATGGGGGTGAGTTTGGTGATGGTGGGTGGGGTGGGTGATGAGGGTGAGTTTGGTGATG
Source organism: Lampetra fluviatilis (assembly GCF_964198595.1). Lineage (NCBI taxonomy): Eukaryota > Metazoa > Chordata > Hyperoartia > Petromyzontiformes > Petromyzontidae > Lampetra > Lampetra fluviatilis. Next base: position 5,742,809 of record NC_136312.1, on the reverse strand, counting down.
GTGGGTGGGTGGGGTGATGGGAGTGAATTTGGTGATGGTGGGTGGGTGGGTGAAGGGGGTGAGTGTGGTGATGGTGGGTTGGTGGGGTGGGTCGGGGTGAGTTTGGTGATGGTGGGTAGGTGGGGGTGATGGGAGTGAGTTTGGTGATGGTGGGTGGGTTGGGTGATGGGGGTGAGTTTGGTGATGGTGAGTGGGGTGATGGGGGTGAGTTTGGTGATGGTGGGTGGGGTGGGGTGATGAGGGTGAGTTTGGTGATGGTGGGTGGGGTGATGGGGGTGAGTTTTGTGATGGTGGGTGGGGTGATGGGGGTGAGTTTGGTGATGGTGGTTGGGGTGGGGTGATGGATGTGAGTTTAGTAATGGTGGGTGGGTTGATGGGGGTGAGTTTGGTAACGGTGGGGTGGGGGTGAAAGAAGTGAGTTTTGTGACGGTGAGTGGGGGTGATGAGGGTGAGTTTTGTGATCGCCTCGCGTGGTTTCCTCCTCCTCCTCCACCTCCTTACCGGCAAGCCAGCCCAGTAGGGGGTGTCGCGGGGCCGCAGGGATGGACTCAGGTCGCTAGTGGAGAAAGCCACTGCTGTCACCACAGTGCCGATCAGCATCTGGAGCAGCACCACCCCGGTCAGGGCACCGACTCGCCGGCGTTGCGGCTGCAGAGGCGATGGCGAGCGCGAGTCCGCGTTTCCCCCCACACCTCCACCTCCTCCACCTCCTCCCCCTCCTCCTCCACCTCCTCCTCCCACCCGAGGTGGAGGAAGACCCCTTCCCAGCCATTCCTCGCTTTCCATTGCGCGGTCAGCGTCTTCGGCTGCCCGCTCCCTGCGCCCCACAGCGACCTTGCTCAGCTCTGGGGATGCGCGGTCGACCGACGATGATTGCATAGTCCTGCTGATGGTGGTGATGGTCACAACGATGATGGTGATGATGATGGTGATGACGACTATGGAGACGGTATTGAAGACGACTGTGACCACAGCGATGATGTTGTTGATGATGACGACGACGACCAGGATGATGAAGACCACGCGATGAGAATGATGATGATGATGATAACCACAGAAAGAAAGCCAATGATGATGATGATGGTGGTGATGGTGTTGGTGGTGATGGTGTTGCTGGTGATGTTATACACCGCGATGCGTGCGTGAGCATCGCGTAGCTGTGAGCTAACGCAACACCACTCGCCTGGCGTCAAACATCGCCCGTGTCTCTGTATCTCTCTCTCTCTCCCCTGCTTCTCTCTCTCTCACACACACACAATCACTCTCTCTCTCTCTGCCTGTGTCTCTCTCCTCGTGTCTTATTCCGTGTGTGTGTGTCCCCCTCCCCTTCTCTCACTCTCTCTCCCCGGCTGTCTCTCGCTCGCCCTCTCTCTCACACACAATCTCTCTCTCCCTCTGCCTGTGTCTCTCTCCTCGTGTCTTATTCCGTGTGTGTGTGTCCCCCTCCCTTCTCTCCCTCTCTCCCTCTCTCGCTCTCTGCTCTCCTCCCCGTCTCGCCTCTCATCTGCGACGCGCTCTCGGCTGCACGCCGGAGCGCGCCTGCTTGGCGACTGGCCGATCCCGCGTGCAGGAATGAATATCAAGAGGGGGAGTGGGGGTGGGATGGGAGGAGGGGGAGGGGAAGGAGGGAGGAGGAAATGGAGGGGGTGGAGGAGGGAGATGGAGGGAGGAGGGAGGAGGGAGATGGAGGGGGGAGGGAGGAGGGGGGAAGTGAGAGATGGAGGAGGGGGGAGGAGGGAGATGGAGGAGGGGGGAGGGAGGAGGGGGGAGGGGGGAGGGGGGAAGTGAGAGATGGAGGAGGGGGGAGGAGGGAGATGGAGGGGGGAGGGAGGAGGGGGGAGGGGGGAAGTGAGAGATGGAGGAGGGGGGAGGGAGGAGGGGGCAGGGGGGAGATAGAGGAGGGGGGAGGGGGGAGATGGAGGAGGAGGTAGGGGGGAGGGAGGAGGGGGAGGAAGAGGGAGGGAGGAGGGAGGAGGGGGGAGGGGGGAGATGGAGGAGGGGGAAGGGGGGAGATGGAGGAGGAGGGAGGGGGGAGGGAGGAGGGGGAGGAAGAGGGAGGGAGGAGGGAGGAGGGGGGAGGGGGGAGATGGAGGAGGGGGAAGGGGGGAGATGGAGGAGGAGGGAGGGGGGAGGGAGGAGGGGGGAGGAGGGAGATGGAGGGGGGAGGGAGAAGGGGGGAAGGAGGAGGGACGAGGGGGGAGATGGAGGAGGAGGGAGATGGAGGGGGGGAGCAGGGAGGAGGAGGGGAGGACTGCTTGGGTCACGGGCTATGTCAGTAGAACACGTTCATATTTACCAGCATAACAAAGACAAAGATCACCCGTGTAGCCTCTGACGGACTGTTGGGGCAAGTGCTGCTGGCGAGCGACTATGAAGAGCGGCACCGCACGCGGCGAGGTGGGTGGCCAACACCACGCCCGGCCGCCTTTGTCTCCCCGGTGGCGACGTTTTTTTCATTTTACACACCGCACCAAGTACTCATTTAAGGCTGAGTCGACCTAGGGGAGGCCCAGGAACCAGTTCAGACAATCGTCACCAGTGTTGGCCGTGAGCGCAGCGCGAGACGCACAGACGCTCATCACATGCCGCTCTAAGCACACTCGTCCTAATAACACACACACACACAATCTGTCCCGACATTAGCACACTCATTACAGACACAATGATTATTGTCTAACGTGTGCCATAATTATTGCGACGAACTCGGGACCCGTATGTGTATAATACTTATCGCACGAGGATCATGATAGAGTTTTCTTTTTTTGGGGGGGGGGGAGGGTTTAGATCGCGTAAATATGTAAGTGTGTCGTTAAGACCCGCCACCACCCGACACAGCCAACGAGTAAAGGGTTAAATTTTGATTTGCAGGGATTCATTTTCTTGGTTCTTTCGGTAAAGTCACGTAGAAGGGAAATAATAACATAATAAAAATATTGAACAATAAATATTCTCACGACGTTTCGACTACAACACAAGCAATCATCATCAGGTGTGAAATCCACAGCAAGAAAAATTGAAAATTGAAAATTTGAAAACCGCCACTTTTTCCAAATTTCCTTGCTGTGGATTTCACACCTGCTGATTATTTCCCTTCCACGTGACTTTACCGAAAGAACCAAGAATATGAGTAAAGGGTTGTCACGTAAACAGAACGTGGCCAATTCATCACTAGTACAGCACTAACCGCTGTGTTGGAAGTGTCGTGGCTTGGCTCTCTAACACACCGGTGTGCTGTACTAGTATACTACACTATATACTACACTATA
>NC_136312.1:5729543-5734543 GCF_964198595.1 Lampetra fluviatilis | reverse complement strand
CTGTGTGTGCACACGGGAGGAGGAATCCGGTGAGCTGCCAAGCGCTTCTTCGCAGATTTCCAGGAGGGGCGAGTCGGCAAGTTACATGCGGCTGAAAGTCAATTTCTACAGCCCCTCCACACAGCTACACTCAGCCTCTCCGTGTCAGCTACAGCCCCTCCACACAGCTACACTCAGCCCCCCCGTGTCCCCTCAGCTACAGCCCCTCCACACAGCACATTCAGCCCCCCCGTGTCAGCTACAGCTACAGCTCCTCCACACAGCTACACTCAGACTCCCCGTGTCCCCTCAGCTACAGCCCCTCCACACAGCTACCCTCAGCCTCCCCGTGTCCCCTCAGCTACAGCTGCTCCACACAGCTACACTCAGCCTCCCCGTGTCCCCTCAGCTACAGCTCCTCCACACAGCTACACTCAGCCTCCCCGTGTCCCCTCAGCTACAGCCCCTCCACACAGCTACACTCAGCCCCCCCGTGTCCCCTCAGCTACAGCCCCTTCACACAGCTACACTCAGCCCCCCCGTGTTCCCTCAGCTACAGCCCCTCCACACAGCTACACTCAGCCCCCCCGTGTCCCCTCAGCTACAGCCCCTCCACACAGCTACACTCAGCCCCCCCGTGTCCCCTCAGCTACAGCCCCTTCACACAGCTACACTCAGCCTCCCCGTGTCCCCTCAGCTACAGCTCCTCCACACAGCTACACTCAGCCCCCCCGTGTCCCCTCAGCTACAGCCACTCCACACAGCTACACTCAGCCCCCCCGTGTTCCCTCAGCTACAGCCCCTCCACACAGCTACACTCAGCCCCCCCGTGTCCCCTCAGCTACAGCCCCTCCACACAGCTACACTCAGCCCCCCCGTGTCCCCTCAGCTACAGCCCCTCCACACAGCTACACTCAGACTCCCCGTGTCCCCTCAGCTACAGCTACTCCACACAGCTACACTCAGCCCCCCGTGTCCCCTCAGCTACAGCCCCTCCACATAGCTACACTCAGACTCCCCGTGTCCCCTCAGCTACAGCCCCTCCACATAGCTACACTCAGACTCCCCGTGTCCCCTCAGCTACAACCCCTCCACACAGCTACACTCAGACTCCCCGTGTCAGCTCAACTACAGCCCCTCCACACAGCTACACTCAGACTCTCCGTGTCCCCTCAGCTACAGCCCCTCCACACAGCTACACTCAGACTCCCCGTGTCCCCTCAGCTACAGCCCCTCCACACAGCTACACTCAGACTCTCCGTGTCCCCTCAGCTACAGCTCCTCCACACAGCTACACTCAGCCTCCCCGTGTCCCCTCAGCTACAGCTCCTCCACACAGCTACACTCAGACTCCCCGTGTCAGCTCAGCTACAGCCCCTCCACACAGCTACACTCAGACTCTCCGTGTCCCCTCAGCTACAGCCCCTCCACACAGCTACACTCAGACTCCCCGTGTCCCCTCAGCTACAGCCCCTCCACACAGCTACACTCAGACTCCCCGTGTCCCCTCAGCTACAGCCCCTCCACACAGCTACACTCAGACTCTCCGTGTCCCCTCAGCTACAGCTCCTCCACACAGCTACACTCAGACTCCCCGTGTCAGCTCAGCTACAGCCCCTCCACACAGCTACACTCAGACTCCCCGTGTCCCCTCAGCTACAGCCCCTCCACACAACTACACTCAGACTCTCCGTGTCCCTCAGCTACAGCCCCTCCACACAGCTACACTCAGCCCCCCCGTGTCAGCTACAGCTCCTCCACACTTCCCCTGAAAGTAAACGTTCTTCCCTGACACCCTGACACCCTCACACCCTGACACACAGGGATATTCTAACCCAACGCCAGAAGATCCCACTGGGGGTTTTGATCCTTCACGTAGCTCACGGTCCACCCTAAACCGCACCCACTGCACACACCATGGCAGCTGTAGATGCGGACACCCTGTTGATGGTGATGGTGATGCACACATTTAAACTGAAACTCTTCCCAGTTAGTGGCGCGGTTGTGGTCACCGAGGAGCAGAGACAATTATGTAACGACGCAATTCCCCGATCCACAAATACTAAGGAGACATCGCAGCGATACCGCTACTCCGCCTGTGACACGGGAACCGTGGGTTCGATCCCGACCCTTGACGACTCCTGCTGTATATTTGGAGTTTGCGGTGTGTTTCTCTCTCTCTCATCATCATCACGGTGGCTAGGAGATGTTAACTACCTCGCCTGGTGTACAGGAAGTCGTGGGTTCGATCTCGACCCTTGACGACTCCTGCTGTATATTTGGAGTTTGCGTGTCTCTCTCTCATCATCACGGTGGCTAGGAGATGTTAACTACCTCGCCTGGTATACGGGAAGTCGTGGGTTCGATCTCGACCCTTGACGACTCCTGCTGTATATTTGGAGTTTGCGTGTCTCTCTCTCATCATCACGGTGGCTAGGAGATGTTAACTACCTCGCCTGGTGTACAGGAAGTCGTGGGTTCGATCTCGACCCTTGACGACTCCTGCTGTATATTTGGAGTTTGCGTGTCTCTCTCTCATCATCACGGTGGCTAGGAGATGTTAACTACCTCGCCTGGTATACGGGAAGTCGTGGGTTCGATCCCGTCACCAGGGACTGGTTTCTTGGAAGACAATTTTTTCAAGGACCAGTGGGGGGGGGGGGGGGGGTGGCGGGGGGCTCATCATTGGGTCTTTCCCCCTTTTCAAAGAAGCTCTTCAGCGACGTTTGTTTTTTTTACGAATGTTGGCTACTAGGGGTTAGAACTTGTGCTGTGACTGAGACAAGAGGCCGTCCATAAATGACGTCACGCACCTATGGGGGGGGGGGGAAGGGTCAGACATTTGTGACGATGTGTGACAAGGGGGGGAGTTGTTTGAGAAATGTGACGTCACATAGAAATGCGCAACTTTCAATAAATATAGACAACACGTTCTACTTAATTAAATCGACTTTTTAATAAACGTTTTCTCCTACAACATCAGAGTGCAGCGCCACATTAAATACGCACCATAATGACAATAGTTTAAAGCGATTTGAAGCATGCTTTTTTGGGGGGGGGGGGCAGAGCTTAGTGACGTCATATTTGAGGGGGGGGGTCTCACTTTTTGTGACGCCGTGTGACAAGGGGGAGGGGGGGGGGCACGATCAGCTGCTGCCCCCTCCACCCCCTCCACTCCCTCCACTCCCCCTCTCTCTCTCTCCCTGCCGTGCTGCCCGGACCCCGTGGGTTGCGTTGCCAGAACCGGGCTCGGCACCGCGGATGGCCGCGTTCGCCTGGCTCAGTGAGACCCCCAAACACCCAAATTTCCCCCCCCCCCCCCAACAACCACCCCCCCACGCGCGAATCAGCAATCGCATCCCCCCCACCACCACTACCCCCCCCCCCACTTCGTCTTCCTATTGTGCCACTATAATTATAGAATTAGCGCTTAGAGCCTCTCACTCGGTGGCGCGTGCGTGCGTGCCTTTCTCATTTTCAGAGCCGCTGCTAACGGCGAGCGCAGAGCTTTTAGCTGCTGCGTGTGTATGTGTGAGTGTGTGTGAGAGAGTGTGTGAGAGAGAGTGTGAGTGTGTGTGAGTGTGTGTGTGAGAGAGTGTGTGAGTGTGTGTGTGAGTGAGAGAGTGTGTGTGAGTGTGTGTGTGAGTGTGTGTGTGTGAGTGTGTGTGAGAGTGTGTGAGAGAGAGAGTGTGTGAGTGTGTGTGAGAGAGTGTGTGAGTGTGTGTGAGAGAGTGTGTGTGTGAGAGAGTGTGTGAGTGAGAGAGTGTGTGTGAGAGTGTGTGTGAGTGTGTGTTTAATTCGTAGTTTAGTGGTGGTTAATTGAAGGTGGAGGGGTTACCAGCCCCTCGCACCCGTCCAGAGCCCCCGTTTAGCCACTGTGGTGGTCACAGACGCCATGAGGGGAGAGGCCAATGGGCATTGGCCCTCCCCCCACAGCACTGCCCACGACAGTGTTGCCCGTCCGGCACCGCGAGGAGGTAGGAGGTTGTTTTGCCGATGATTTGGTAATAGCTGCTCATTCAGAAGAGGAGTTGGAGACGCTGCTGCTGAGACTGGAGCGTGCCACTAAGAGGTGGGGCCTTACCATCAGCCCCACCAAAACTAAGCACCTGCCTGGGTATTTTGTACCATCTGGCACTCCACCCCCACAACTCCCAATCGGTGATGGGGCAGTTGTGGAGAGAGTGGAGAGTTTCCCATACCTGGGCAGTGTGCTTATGACCGGCTCCAGTTTATCAGCAGAGGTCTCACTCCGAATCAGTCGAGCGGCAATATCTTTTCATCGGTTGCGTAACGCTGTGTGGAAGCTACCTGGTCTGTCGCTCCGCACGAAGCTTCAGGTCTTCTCGGCCACGGTCATTCCCTCCCTTCTCTACGCTTGCGAAACGTGGACCCCCCTAGTGGAGCATCTTCGCCGGTTGGAAACATTTAGGCTGGCCTGCCTACGATCCATCCTGGGTTTAACCAGGCTGGATTGTGTGAGGAGCTCACAAGTCCTTGAAAGATCTGGGCAAAGTCCTATCAGTGAGCTCCTCCGGCAGGCAAGGCTGCGTTGGCTGGGTCATGTAGCCCGCATGCCCAGCCACCGCATGCCTAAACAGCTTTTGTTCGGCCGGATCGAGGGGGCTAAACGGGCGCGGCACGGGCTAGAGAAGAGATGGAGTGATGTGGTACAGGAGGACGTGGAGCTGAGTGGACTTGCCGATGACTGGTACCAGCGGTGTCAAGATCGGCCTCAGTGGAGGAGGCTCGTGAAGGACGCTACTGGGCAGTTGGAGGCAGTCGCCCTCCAACAACAACGGAGGGCGGAGGAGCGACGCTCACAACAACGAGCGGAGCGCTGGGTGGCTAAAGCACAGCAAGTTGGCACAGTAGGGGGCACAGGTGGTGCATCAGCCACTCGTCTCGGTCATCTCGGTCAGTCGACCCGTGGCACCTGGGTCTGCCCCGTGACCTCCTGCCAGCGGGCGTTCGACACTTCACGTGGCCTCAGGGTGCACATGGCCTGGCACAAGCGTCGT